>NW_026907892.1:0-271961 GCF_033807575.1 Cydia pomonella
AATCGTTGAGCATGTGCAATTTGCTCCTAGATTTCATGCAGGCGCTTAAATGGTTTGTGTTTACTTCCATCAAGACGTTTCTCCGAATTATTAGAGAAATAATATTACTTACTAAGAGGAGAGTTTTCTTCTTCATTAAAAAACGGCTGACTATATACCTGGTCCATAGAGTCTGTGACAAGTATTAATAATCTCACTAATTGCTAGAGTCATTATGTGAATTTCCATTTTTATTGTAGATAATTAAGGTCTTTAATTCGTCCACAATTTTATGGTTTATTTTTTGTTACGAAAATTATAAAATAAAATAAAATAGCCTTTATTACTGGGTTAGGGTACAGTTATTTTTGTATATATATTAGATTATATTTCGCAACTCGTCGATACAAATTGCGGACGACTTCATCGCTTCTCTGAACTCACACCTGGACTCTATAAAATCATTCAGCAATATAATAATAACAGTGTAACAGACTGACATCTACATTTATTTATTTACTCTCTTAGAAATTATTGAATTTGTTTGGAGTGAATTTCGCGCATAATATTCGCACTTGTAATGTGACAGTGGCATCCGGTGACATCTGGCGGTGAATGACTGAACTAGCAGGTAGTTTACTCATGATAATATTGCATAGTACAATATTTGTTTATAATATATTTTTCAATATAAATTCTTAAGTAATGTTTATTGAATAATCGATTAAACACAATAAACTACTTCGTAAGCTTTTAATTTATTTATGTTATCTTTAGAGATGCCATCTGTTGTAAGGCAGATCAATCTAAATACGCGGAAATAAAAGTGACCAATCATAGACGAGGATATTAAATATTATCCAATCAAAACTCTGCATTCTGGTTGGGCTTAGGAGTAGGATTAACATGGCGGTTGAGGGGTGCTCATGGGGGAACGAGGTTATTTAAGGAACTGCAAAGTGGATTCGTGATCTTTTGCCTTCAGCAGAGCGTCGAGTCAAGAAGGAATCCTGTGAGTGTTAGGTTGTAAGGAAAACCATGTGTCTAAGCTTGTTTGCAGATACGTCTATTAGCGGCCATCTTCAGGAGATATGAAAAGAACAGCGACTGCAATGGGCGACGCGCGGGTCGTATTGACTTGAACCATGGTTGTGAAGAACTGTGTGAGCCTACCACGGGCAGTTGCCGAAAGGGCTACACTTCACGAGCATCTGGTCTTAAAGGTTCTTAATTTGTCACTGTGAGTGGCAAATCATAAGAAAACCGTGTATTAGAACTTGTTCGCAGATACGAGTATAAGCTGCCACCTTCGTTGGAAGCTTAGCGTGTGGATACGGCCAACATGGGCGGCACGCTGTAGGAGCTTCATCCGGATCATGGGCGTGTTGAAAAACACAAAACCATCATGGGTCAGCTGCCAAACAACTACGTGTTACGGTGCGGTAATTTCATATACCTACTTAATTATTTGCATATCATTTTATATCTTGAGGAAACCTAGGCTCCAATGTTTGCTTAATATCAGTAGGATTGTAGGCTTGGTTGATACCGATGAGTTGCCTATAAATAAAATCATTATTTCTATATATGAATAGCGGGTAGGTTGAATAGATCGCGTTGGGTACCCTTCATTGTGGAACGAGATGACGATTCTTGTGCTCTGTGAATGTAAGTCGGATTCTTGTACGAGAGTGTTATTTTAACTACGACGTCAAAATGGATTGAGATATTTAATTTCATTTGTTCAGTGAATTCCTAAATCGTGTATATGCTTATTAAATATAATCAATTTTGAGGATAGGTAAATCAGCGTTCGTGTGTGATATGATTATAGGGTAGGTAGATGCATTCAATTACGATAAGTACTTGATTTGAGTTGTGAAATCATTAGTAAATAATTGAATGTGTGTTTAGTAGTAAACGAGCGCGTTTATTATTGTGGATTAACCGTTTACGAAAAGAAGTGGAACGTATGTATTTTCCATGTTTTAATTCAATGGCAAGGGTGGAATGTGACTCGATTTAGATATAGATGGCATAAGTAGATGTGTTCAATTAGGTTGATAAATAACTTTAGTTGGGTTACACTCGGCGGTCATTTCTTTATCGTTTTATGTAGGCTTAGCCGTCAATATCAGTCATTATTACCATATATAGTATAACACGTAAAGTCAACGAACGGTGTAGGTAATTTAATTCATGAAATGTTTTAACATATATTTAAAATTATTTATTTCTGAATTCTCGGTTCATGTACGAGGAATATCGAGTCCTGTCAGCGGATCCTAAGGGCGCCTGCTTCGTGTCTCGCCATCAATTCCTGGGGTGTTCTGCCTTCGAGAGCTTCAACGCTTCAAATCAAGATGCGGACCTCGCAGATGTGGGCGAAGGCGAAGATTCACTCCGGTGCAAGCTAGTAGACACGGTGCGTTGGTTCTGATTTATATGTTATCTCAACCTTGACCTGACATATCTATATATCACATACTTTCATGTTTCAGTGTTAGTGAATTAAAGCACTTTGATTGAAAATGTAGGTTGATAGGTTGAGTGTATTAATTATGATGTAATACATAATTCACCTTTTACAATACTACAAAAATAATTGGTTGTGTAATTATTTGTGCGCGCGTATATAGGTATCCGGCCACGTTTGTTTAATTAGCAACCAAGTTCATAAACTAGATTGATATAATTGTTTGGTGAATAAGTTTTACAAAATACTTATTTATTTAGAATGTTATACAAATGGCTAATGACGTAATATTATGTCGCAATACATTATAGGTTTTATTCAATGACTTCTTACAGTAGCTTAATTACTGTGGCTACTGTTATAGGTATTCTGTACGTCACTAAGTTTAGATCCTTTGACTTCCACTATTATAGTTTGATTATCATAATTGAAATGATTCTTCCTTTGAATGCCTAGTTGTCTTTATTCATATAGATACTTAGCTTCATATATTCCGTAGGGCGTAAATGTTTAACTCGATTAGAATATTAAGCACTATTTTTGTCTCAATTTCCGGTTCACGGTGGTTGCGGAGCGAGTCTTGTTCCATCAGCGGCTTTCGAGTGTCTCGGTGTCTCCGAGCATCCTCGTCGGTACCTGATCAGCCCCACTGCCACGGGCGCCCAGATGCAAGACCTACCTTCTACATGAAGAGGTTGGCTGCACTACGCCGCATCTGTATCTCACGCCTGCACATTGTATCCAGTGCGCCGTCCATTTGCGTGGAACGAGAATTGATCCTGCCTTGCCTTGTCTTCTCATCATGATGTGAGAGCATCGAAGCCCATCAAGCAGATCTTAATACCTAGCGGTGACGTAACCTTTCAATAAATTATACAAAAGGTTTTAATTTCATAGTCTAGTTATGATAGGAGTATACAAGCGGTTTAAATAATATTCACGATTCCTAACTGCTTAATTATTTGTAGGTAGATAACTGATGCCTATTTGATACTTATTTTATGATCATGATTCCGTTTTATAGGTACATACCTAAGTATATTACGTATGTTGAAATGTTATTGTGGGTGTATATATTTTGATAATTTGGTATATAGTTTGATCTGTATTTGCCAATGTATTATACCTGCCCTAATTTATTTGTCATATTGAATCAAATCATATGACTAGAATGTGGTTATTACATTTTGGATTATGTCCAATTGAGAGGATATTATATATATTTACTAATCAATTGTAGTTGTTGAAACCTGTCACAATGGTTTTATAAGTGGCTGTTTTAACAATGCGGCTTTTGGTTATGTTTGGGATTGTCGTTGCATTTGATTGATCCCAGTTATTACTAAAGGTATCAAATCCTAAACCGACTGGCTTTTAATTTAATTAACAGTTGTACTCTTTGCGAGATGTCGCATATGATAATTTAGTAAAATGGCTGATCTCATGATATTAGGGGCAACGCTTATATCATTGTCTTGTATATTTTCGTTCTTGGTCACTCATGTCATTTATTTACTATTATCCCGGTTTCAGTACTTGATAGTCTGAACTTTACGTGTAATATTCCACTAGGCTACATGCCTCAGGTACTGCAGACGGTGCAAGGTCCAAGTGACTTACCTATGGAAACATTTCACGTGGGATTTGCGGCTCGACATATTAGGGAGTTGTCCATAGAGCGGTGTATGCATGATAATTTTATGAGATTCAAAAGGTTGCCTTATAGTTGACTGCAACCAGCTATTTTATTTTACAGTATATTAAGGTAATAAAGTTGTGTGAAGCCAGGCTACACCCCGTCGGTCCTACCTAATTTTATAACGTATTTATGAATGTGTTATCATAAGTACTAATATATCTTTACTTATATTTGATCAAAAGGTATCAAATCTTAATCCAACTGGCTTTTAATTTAATTAACAGTCTTACTCTTTGCTTGACGTTGCATATGATAATTTAGTAAAATGGCTGATCTCATGATATTAGGGGCAACGCTTATATCATTGTCTTGTATATTGTCGTTCTTGGTCACTCATGTCATTTATTTACTATTATCCCGGTTTCAGTACTTGATAGTCTGAACCCTTACGTGTAATATTCCATTAGGCTACATGCCTCAGGTACTGCAGACGGTGCAAGGTCCAAGTGACTTACCTATGGAAACATTTCACGTGGGATTTGCGGCTTGACATATTAGGGAGTTGTCCATAGAGCGGCGTATGCATGATAATTTTATGAGATTCAAAAGGTTGCCTTATAGTTGACTGCAACCAGCTATTTTACAGTATACTAATTAAAGTAATACAGTTGTGGGAAGCCAGACTTCACCCGGTCGATCTTTATAACACATTTATGAATACGTTCTCAATACGTCAATCACAACATAAGTGCTAACATATCTTTATTTATATCTGAGCATATTAGTAAACCTTATATATTATTAATAGAACTTGCTACAACTTCTTGTTTCATAATTTTCTTTATCCTAAAGTAGAAATATTTTGAACTCCTGATGTATCCCACAATGGCATTTTATAGGAAGAAGGTAGGGTTTATTATAGTAGTCTTGTAAATAATATTCAATAATTTTGATAGGATTTTATAATTTCCTATTGGTTCAATGCACATAAAATAGCGTTTCATTTTATTGACATGGTTTAATATTCGTCTTTCTTTAAGAACGGATGTTTTGTGCTTGTTGGAACATATTTCAGATTTTATTTTATCATGTAACATGTCTCACACCTCAGAGAGCTTGGGTTGTTATTTATCATGATGTTGGTCTATATTTACCACTAAATGATCACGCCATACCTAATTTAAATGAGGTTTTAATTTGTCTTTATCTGTGACATATTTTGTTATGTTTGTGTACAGGTTAAATTGGGCAGTCAGGTTTTTGTTCCGTCTTGTTTTCCTGGCTTAGGTATTTGGCCCTAGTAATCAAGGCGGTATATCCGAATGGGTCCTAATCAGACTTCATTGGATATAGAGTTCATAAATTATTGAATCATACTCAATCAATTTTAATGCAATAAATAAAATTTATTAGCAGTTAATACATTGTTTATTTTATACTTCATCCCCTTTAGCCTAGACCCTTATTTACTAAATTTCAGCATTACTTTCCAAAGGTTTCAATAGAATTGAGGAAAGTAACAGTAATTCAGCTTACAAAGCTTTCGAATTAGAGTTTAGCCAGGCTGAGATATTACAACAGGAGATATCAATATAAATATTATTCATAGATAAAATGAACAGAGTTGATTACTCCCAGGGCACCTGCTTCCTACAAGGGACACAACTGTTTTTTTTTTTTTTGTGACGCAGGGGTAAATGCATTTACGTATCTCACCCCCGAGCCGGGTCAGCCCATGTGGGGGTGGTATGTGGGACTCGCTCCTCCCACAAGTACCTCTGCTACACAGAGGGAGGGGAGGAGAATACCCACTAACATCCCCTGCGGTGTCACCCGCTCTGCCGTTAGGGGGAGCGCCATGGGATCGCAGCCATTCTACCACGACGCTCCCTGGCAGCACCAGCATAGACGCTGGGAGCACCCGCGCTAAGGGAGGAGAGGACCAGGGACGCTATGGCCCTCCCCCCAGACGTGTGGGGCCGTATGGTGGGTACCCAACCCACCAGTCCTATTGAAGGATCAGACTAAGGCTGCTGCATAGCGCCTTCGCCTTATTCCCTGCCGTCTGTGCCTGAGCGGATGCGCGTCCACATTTTACTCGCGCATCCGCTCAGCGGCTTCCTTCTGTGTCATAACAGTTTCACAGAAGGTGCCAACCGCATTCCATGATGTCTCGCTGCATAACATGGCTGAGACAACACTATGCAGCGAGAGATTAGGCCCAATAACGCCCGTTAGGGTACCTCTCTCGGTATCCCACCGGTTACACACCTCCAACGTGTGTTGGGCTGTGTCGTCCGGTTCGCCACATTCATGACAGACCGGACTCGGCTCCCATTGAATTTTGTGCAGGTAGTGACCGAAGTATCCGTGTCCGGTCACCACCTGGGTCAACCGATAGGATAGCACACCTCTTTTCCGCTTTATCCATTCCCGGAACGATGAAAAGAGTGCCCCAATGGTCCGGGTGCCATAGGGCGAATCCTCCAGGTTTTCTTTCCATCGTTCCAGGAGCCTCTCTTCTGCCAGACGTTGCACTCGCTCCGACTCTTCGGGATCTACGCGCTCTCCCCGCGCTCTCGCCTCCGCCCTTATTCGGTACCTCTCCGCCAATACCTGAGCATCAAGCTCCCACGGAGGGGTATTAGCTAGGAGGCACGCTGCGGCATGGGACACCGTTGAATATGCCCTGATGGTGCATTGTGCTGCTACTCGCTGAGGCCGCCTGAGTAGGGCCCTGTTTCGCTCCGAGAGCCTGTCCGCCCATATTGGCGCCCCATACAGCGCCATGCTCCTCAGTACTCCCGCGTACAGTCGCCGACACGGGGCATTAGGACCGCCTATATTTGGGAGCAGTCGGCACAGGGCTGAGGCAGCACCCACTATTCGAGGAGCAAGTTTTACAAAATGCTCCTCGAAGTCCCACTTCCGGTCCAGTATCAGGCCCAAATATTTTATGTTGGCCTTAATCTGAACCGTTTCGCCCGCAACCGATATCGCCGCCCCGGCCTGGATAGCCCATGTTCTGCCCCCAAAGATGATAGCGTCCATTTTAGACAGGGCCACCCTTAGCCCGAGGAGCTCTATCCGCCCGACCGTCAGCTCCGTCGCTACAGCCGCTCTCTGCAGTGTCTCCCTGGGCTCCCTTCCCCGCACGGCCACCATCGTATCGTCGGCATAGCATATCGTGGTCATGCGCGGAAGCTGGGTCCCCCGGATGACCCAGTCATAGCCTAGATTCCACAAAAGGGGTCCCAGCGCAGACCCCTGTGGAACCCCACACGCCATTGAACGCATCTTTATCCCCGTGCAGTCTTTGTAAAGCACCACCCTTTCCGTAAGGTAGTGCTCCACTACTCTCCTTAGGTATGTAGGTACATATACACATTTCACATTTACACTTACACATTTTCCTATACCTATATTATATTTATACATTTCCTAAACTTATATACACACCTACGTCAATATCGATAAACCGTATCGACTATCGATACTATCGACCTCACCTCCGCCCTAGAGAAAACTGGTCTTGTAGCTAGGCCCGGCGTTCGCGCAGCAGAGGTCAGTTGACAGTCATTGCCATGATACGACGCGGAACGCATGTCTCCTTTGCTGCGACCTTATTGTTTTGCTTTTCGCTTCCCGCTTGTTTACGTTACCTATTTCTATCTTCTGAACTGTTCTACTTCTACTTTAAAACTGTGCCTGTGTGTTCTACCCTTCTGTGCCTTCTGTATTGCTTGTGTATGGATTTTCCGTGTACTTTAATGAAGTATACCACTTGAACTGTAAGTCTGCATTATTATTTACGAGATCCCAGTGGATAGTACATAACCCTGACCATACAACCATACTGGTGACCCCAAATATGAGCCAAGATAGGGAATTTAAAGATGCACTCGGTACGAGTGAGGCATCCGGAAATAGTGCGGGGACAGGGTCGACAGAGTTGATAGAATCGACAAACGTTTTTAAGGTTGGAGTGAAAGTGCCACCGTTCTGGGCAGAAGAACCGGAGATATGGTTCGCCCAAGTAGAGGGTCAATTTCAAAATTCTGGTATCACCAGTGACGTCACAAAATTCAATTATGTGATCTCCCACCTCGACAACCAGTATGCTCGCGAGGTGAAGGACCTTATTATCAACCCTCCCGCGTCGCAGAGATACGACAAGCTTAAAACCGAGCTGATCAAGAGACTGGGCATTTCCAATGAGAGGAAGACCAAGCAGTTGCTGATGCATGAGGAGCTCGGTGACCGCAAACCTTCGCATTTCTTCCGGCACCTGAAGGACCTGGCAGGACCTGCAGTACCAGATGATTTTATCAGGTCTATTTGGATGACCCACCTTCCTCACGGTGTGCAGATGGTGCTCGCGGGCCAGCCATCTTCGGCTTCGCATGAAGACGTCTGCGACTTAGCTGATCGTGTCAACGACTTGGCCAGTTCTTCTCCGAAAGTGGCCGCTGTGGGTAGCGGAGCTGCGAGTTCAGTTCCCAGCGATATTGCCAGAGAAATCGCAGAGCTAAGGAAACAGTTCCAGCAGTTCCAGGCATCCGCATTGGGCAGGAGTAGCAGATCCAGGGCGCGCGCACCTCCAGGCAAGCGTAACGCATCCAGGCAACGATCCCAGTCGAACTATCGCAAATATCCTCTCTGCTGGTACCACGGGAAGTTTGGAGACCAGGCCAGCAAGTGTATTCGACCATGCGACTTCAAGCCGGCGGAAAACGAAAGGGGCAGTCGATAATGGCGACTGACGATTGCCCATCGACATCTACTGGTCGCCTGTTCGTCACCGACCGCACTTCAAAGACGCAGTTTTTAGTCGATACTGGAAGCGACCTCTGCGTCTATCCACGGTCGGCGCTGTGTGATCGTCGTTCTAGGACTGGGTATAATCTGAGCGCTGCAAATGGTTCTAATATTGCTACCTACGGCTATTTAACTTTAGATTTAGATTTTGGCTTGCGCAGATCTTTTGTATGGCGTTTTGTAGTAGCTGATGTTACCAAGCCAATCATTGGTGTAGATTTTCTTAATCATTATAATCTGCTAGTAGATTGTCCCAATAAGCGCTTGATTGACATGTTAACTTTAATAGCTGCCATCGGCACCACAGCCAATTGTAAAGACGTGTTTTCCGTTAAAGTCGTAACTGGCGAGTCCCGGTATCACAAAATTCTTGACGAATTTCCCGAAATCACTCGACCAGCTGGCAAACAAAACACTAACATACCCCATAACACAGTCCACCATATACGCACCACACCAGGTCCCCCAGTTTCCTTACCACCCCGTCGTTTAGCTCCTGACAAGCTGAAAATCGCCCAGGAAGAGTTCCGGATTATGCTGGCTTGTGGTACAGCCAGGCCATCGGAGAGCTCTTGGTCGTCACCCCTCCACCTGGCCCCGAAGAAGGGCAACGGATGGCGGCCCTGCGGAGACTATCGCAGCCTAAATGCTCGCACCGTGCCTGACAGGTACCCGATTAAGCACATCCATGATTTTTCGTATGATATAGCTGGTTGTAAAATCTTTAGTACACTAGACTTGGAAAAAGCTTACAATCAGATACCTGTCAGTCCCGACGATATCGCGAAAACCGCCATCACGACCCCCTTTGGGTTATTCGAGTTCCCGTTTATGACGTTTGGCCTACGCAATGCGGGTCAAACGTTTCAACGGTTCGTCGACGAGCTTACCAGGGGCCTCGATTTTGTATACGCTTATCTAGACGACTTCCTAATATATTCTAGGAGCGAGGCAGAGCACGAGGAACATCTGCGCGTAATCTTTGCTAGGCTGAAGCAGTACGGCATGCTGGTAAATACCTCAAAGTGCGTCTTAGGAGCTCAAGAGGTAACATTCCTAGGGTACCTGATTTCAGCCACCGGATGTAAACCCCTCGAGTCGAAGGTTCAGGCAGTCATGGACTTCCCACCACCAACTAACATCAAGCAGCTACGGGCCTTCTTGGGCATGATCAACTTTTATAGGAGGTTTCTTCCTCGAGCAGCCGAGATACAAGCCCCGCTGCACGCACTGCTGACAGGTTCGGTGAAGGGATCGCAAGCAGTCAACCTTACTGGAGATACGTTGAAAGCATTTCAAGCCTGTAAGGAGAGCTTGTCGAATGCAGCGATGCTGGCGCACCCTGATTGCACTGCAAATCTAGCGGTGGTCACGGATGCTTCCGACAAGGCTCTTGGTGCGGTACTACAACAATTTAAAAATGGCGCTTGGGAACCGCTAGCCTTCTTTTCCAGAAAGCTCAGCCCCTCTCAGGCCAAATACTCGCCCTACGACAGAGAGCTATTGGCCATATACGAGGCGGTAAAATATTTCAGGCACATGCTCGAGGCTCGTCACTTCACTGTGTACACTGACCACAAGCCAATCAGTTTCGCCTTCCATGAAAGGAAGAGTAACTGTTCGCCTAGGCAGTATAGACACCTTGACTTCATATCTCAATTCACGACAGACATCCGCCACATAAGTGGCAAAGACAACGTAGTCGCGGATGCGTTGTCGCGAATTGAGGAACTAGAAGCACCTGTAAGCCTCGAGACAATAGCCCAACACCAAGCCTCCGACCCCGAACTTCAACAGCTCCTGAGCAGTGGTTCATCACTGCATCTGCAGAAACTTTATGTTCCTGGAAGCCAATCCCCTTTGTACTGCGACGTCGGTACACTGGCTACCAGGCCTTACGTACCTAAGTTTTTACGGAAGAAGGTCTTTGATAGCCTCCATTCCCTAAGCCATCCTGGTTGTAGCGCTTCGGCCAAGCTAGTTTCCGAGCGTTTTGTTTGGCCAGGTGTTAAAAAAGATTGCAGGGAGTGGACGCGTTCCTGCTTGCCGTGCCAGCGAGCTAAAGTCACCCGTCATGTGACTTCCTCGCTGGGCACTTTTATATTAAATTTCCATATTATATTATATTATATTAGTAACTTATTACCTAATATACTAAACCTATATTAATAACTATTTTATTTTATAATGTAGAAGCCTAGCTTGATTATTATGGGCATGTAGGCTACTCCAGTACTGCCAGAAAGCGCCATCTACCCTGTCCGCGACTGTGGCAAGGAGACTGTTGGCGCTGCCGCGCGCGCGCCGCACCAGCGACGCCACCCGCTTGCGCATGATGGCGTGGAAGCCGTCGGTGCGCGCCTCCGCAAACATACCGCTAGCGCTGCAATAACGCGGCAGCCCCAACAGCATCCTAAAAGCATTAGCATATTGCACGCGCAGGGCGCTGTAAGTTTTTTGAGTAAAGTTGATCCATAGGCTGCAGGTGTAAAATGACTGACAGTACGCCTTAAAAAGGGTGATTTTAACGTTGCTAGTACACCTTGCGAACCTACGAATCAACATATTACTTCTTACTGCCAGCGCCCTACGCTCCCTTTCTACATCTACATCATCTTTTAGCGATGCAGTTACCCAGTGTCCCAAGTACTTAAATTCTCTTACTACTTTAAGAGGAGTGCCATTCAGTCTCACTGGAGGTAACATTTGGTCGTCTAATTTTACAGTTCTTCCTCTGAAGACCAGCAACTCACTTTTAGAGACATTGTACTTGAGACCATGGGCTTCCGCATACCGCTCACAAACACTAACCAGCGTCCTCAGGGCGTTTTAACTTACCGCGCGCCCGCTTCAAACAGATCCATATAGACCTGGTCGGGCCTCTCCCGCTTTCCCAGGGCTATCGGTATTGCCTCACAGCAGTAGACCGGTTTACTCGCTGGCCAGAGGCAGTGCCGATAGAAGATATCACGGCAGAAACCGTTGCAAAAGCGCTGCTGTCCTCCTGGATTGCTCGGTTCGGCTGTCCTACAAGCATTACAACTGACCGTGGCCGTCAATTTGAATCGGCCCTATTTCAATGCTTAGCTAGGATGGCCGGATTCGAGCATAAAAGGACGACAGCATACCATGCTGCTTGCAACGGTATGGTGGAACGGTTCCACCGTCAGCTGAAAGCGGCTATCGTCTGTCATGCAAATGACAGATGGACTGAGTCGTTGCCGTGGGTCCTGTTGGGAATACGTACATCCTTCAAAGAAGACCTGCAAGGATCTTCGGCTGAACTGGTTTATGGAGAGCCATTGAGACTCCCCGGTGAGTTCTGGGAGCCGAGCGCTGGTACAACTTCGGATATATCCGACTTTTCCGCCAGACTCAAAGGCTACATGGAGAAGCTACGACCTGTTCCTGCTTCACGACATTGTAAGCCCAAGGTATTTGTACACAAGGAACTGGAAACCTGTAGTCATGTCTTCCTTCGCGATGATACTATTAGAGGTTCCCTCACTCCAGCTTACTCCGGCCCACATAAAGTACTCGTCAGAGAAGACAAAATTTTTAAAATTCTTCTCAATAACAAGGAAGTGACAGTGTCCATTGACCGGCTCAAGCCAGCTTTTATGCTTGACAATGTCAAGGACACTACCGCTCCTGTGACAGAAACACCTCAGGTACCTGAAACTAAAAGAACTCGTTCAGGCCGTACAATACAATTTCCTGATTATTATCGTCCCTGAGGGACTCTGGTGGGGGGTGGTGTAGGTACATATACACATTTCACATTTACACTTACACATTTTCCTATACCTATATTATATTTATACATTTCCTAAACTTATATACACACCTACGTCAATATCGATAAACCGTATCGACTATCGATACTATCGACCTCACCTCCGCCCTAGAGAAAACTGGTCTTGTAGCTAGGCCCGGCGTTCGCGCAGCAGAGGTCAGTTGACAGTCATTGCCATGATACGACGCGGAACGCATGTCTCCTTTGCTGCGACCTTATTGTTTTGCTTTTCGCTTCCCGCTTGTTTACGTTACCTATTTCTATCTTCTGAACTGTTCTGCTTCTACTTTAAAACTGTGCCTGTGTGTTCTACCCTTCTGTGCCTTCTGTATTGCTTGTGTATGGATTTTCCGTGTACTTTAATGAAGTATACCACTTGAACTGTAAGTCTGCATTATTATTTACGAGATCCCAGTGGATAGTACATAACCCTGACCATACAACCATAGGTATAAGGGTATCCCGTGGTACCTCATCGCCTCCTTTATTACGGCGTAGGGTAGGGTGCCAAATGCATTGGCGATGTCTAAGGACACCGCCACAACCCCCTCCTTTGTACCCGCCGCGTAATTATTGAATTGCCTGAGGCAGTTTAGCGCGTCTAAGGTGGAACTCCCCTCCCGGAACCCGAACTGACGGTCACTAAGGTTCCGTCACCCTCAGATGCTGTGAGATATGATGCGCCAAAATCCGCTCAAAGGCCTTCGCTGTCTCGTCCAGCAAAACCAGGGGGCGGTATCCCGAGGGGGAGTCCGGCGGGCGTCCTTCTTTCCTAAGGAGGCAAAGCCGTCCCTCTTTCCAACATCTCGAAAAGCATCCCTCTCTTAAGCAGTCATCATAAATATCTCTGAGACGCTTTCCAAGATGTTTGAGCGCCAAATGGAGTACCTTTCCGGGCACTCCGTCTGGCCCCGGTGCTTTTTTACAAGCCCGGAGGCGGTCGACGACCCACTCTATCTCACCGTCTGTAATTTGCGGAACGTCGACAATGACATCTGGATCCTCCATAGGAACCACCATTCTGGGTGCCGTAAACTCCGTGGCCGTTGGGAACAGGCCGTCCACTATCTGAGAGAGGAGCTCCGGCTCCATGTGGTCCATGGGAGGTGCATACTTGGTCTTGTTCCGCACCAATTTATATGGGCGCCCCCATGGATCTCTATCCAGAGTTGCAAGGAACTCCTCCCTCGCCTCGTCCTTTCGTCGCGCTATAGCAGCCTTGAGGGCCTCTTTGGCCGCGCGAAGCTCTCTGTGGAGGCGCCCTCTGTGGAGGAAGAGTCCTCTGCAGTGTGCCTTCTTCTCCGGCAGCGTGTATATGCCCGTCGAGCGTCATTACTTGTTATACGGAGGGCCGCAATTTCCTCCGACCACCAGTACACCTGTTGCTTGGCAGGTGGTTTCCGCGCCCGGGGCATGGCTGCATCGCAAACCGACACAAGCACCTCCTGAAAATTCGCTGCGCACACTTCCACGTCTGCCATGGTTGGTGGCGTACACCAGGCCGCTACCATGGCAGCCTCGTCCACCACAGACGTTGCCCGGTCTAGTTTGGCCAGTGACCACCGGGGGAACAGACATCGGCTAACTCTATTCCCGTTGCGCAACGGAGTTCCGGGCAATGGGGAAATCACCATTCGGATGTAGCGGTGGTCGGAGAGGGTTTCTACATTCTCTAGGACTCGCCAATTGTTTACCCGCCCAGCAACAGCCGGGGTTGCGAACAAGACGTCCACTATCGACCCTCCCTGCCGTCGCACACACGTATTGACGTTGCCCTGATTGAGGATCACCAGCCCCATCGTCACCGTCCAATCCCACAGAACCGCTCCTTTCGGGTGCGTGGCAGGGGAACCCCACGCTGTGCATTTTGTATTAAGGTCCCCCAGGACCATAATATGCGCCGGGGCTGCCCTCCTGAGGACGCCTCCCAAAACTCCGAGGAACACCTCAAATTCACGCAGAGGTCGGTTGGGGGAGAAATAAACCCCTACTAGCGTAATATTCCCCCATCTGGCCGCCACGTAGCCGGGTCCTTTTTCGACCATCGTAACCGGTGTGCCCGTCCTCGGTACCACTAGAGCTACTAATCCATCTGAAGCCCCCACCCAGTTGGGCTGAGGAGGGACAAAGTATGGTTCCGCTACTGCTGCAATGCATATTCCCCACTCTGCCATGACCTGTGCTAGCAGGTCTTGTGCACGGGTGTGGCGGTTTAAATTGATTTGCAGCACCTCCAGGTAGTTTGGCTGGTGTACTGGCATTTACGTCTCCATAGAGTGTCCCTCCTGTATTTCATTCCCGTTAACTGCCTGGGTTATGGCAGGGGCTTCAATCCCCCTCGTTTGCGGGGGACGACATTTTTCTCCTCCCATTTTGTGTGCCGCTGGCTTCTTGGCCTGGTGGCAGACGGCACAAAAGACGTCCGCTCTACAGTCCTTCATTTTATGCCCGGGTTTGCTGCAGCGGAAGCATAATGCCCCCCTGTCTACCGGCGATGGGCAGGTCGCCCTAGTATGGCCAATTCCCAAGCACTTATAGCATCTGAGAGGGGCAACCTCCAATGCTTCCACTTTTGTGGTCGACCACCCTATCAATAAGCGGCCTGCCAGTACAGCGTTAGCTGCAGACACCGGGCATTGCACTAATGTAGCGCCGTTGCCATTTCGCGCCATACTGATGACACCCACCTTCCTGTGCGACATCGCAGGCTCCCTTCTCCTCAGGCCTCATCCAGCCCCGAGATTCTCAGCCTTGCCATTTTTACAGGGCGGTACACCTTAGCTTCTTCGCCGACCAGACCTGCTAGCTTAGTGCAGAGTTCGTCTGCTGCTCTGCCCTTGTCTGCTCCCGGAACCTCAATTAACCGGGCACCATCCGCCGCCTTCCTTATCTTTACGTGCTCTAGCCCGATCTCAGACAGTTTAAATGAGGCCGTCACTTTGGCCATTATAGAAGCGTACGAGGCCTCAGATTCCGGCTTAAGGGCTATCACAACCGCAGCAGTGTTGGGCTCTGATAGCTTCTTCGGTGTTGAAGGCATTCTTGCTGTCTTAGAGGCCGGCGGCGGGGGAGCTTTGTTTGCCTTTCTCCGAGCCTTCTTGCTGACCACTTCCCTCCAAGTGGTCTGGGGTGCAGACACCTGAGTGGTCGTCGCTGAGGGGCCGGCCAGACTGGCTGTGGCTTGCTTGGCACCCGCATTGGCCTTCTTCTTGGCTCGTTTCTCCGCTGGGCCTGGCCTAGCAGGGGGCATTAGGGTCGCTCCTGATGTAGCTGGCCTGCTCTCAGCTTGTGACAAGCTGGCTACCTGTGCGGGTTCAGCCTGGTTACTCGCTGCTCGTGCCGCATTATTGCGGTCTGCCGCCAGAGGAGGGCGGAGCGTCGGCGCAGGGGGGAGGAGAGCTCTCACCTCTCCTATGCGTACATTAATCATGTCCCCCAAGGAGATGTGGAGCTCTTTTTTCAGGTCCTCCTTGAACTCCTCAAATACTGACGCGACAATCTCTGGCAGTTGATGAGTTTCTAATGCCGATGCTGGCGCCTGCGCTTTAACTTTTGTGTTCCTCTCGGAGTAAGCTTTCCTTAGCGCCTTTGTCTCCGCTTGGAGTTGTGCAAGCTGCTCTTTCATCCTCTTGTTATCTGCCTTGAGAGCTCGCAGCTCGTCCCCCTCCTCGCGGGACTGTAATTTTTTCATCGCCTGCAGGATGCGTCGGCAGGAATTGTTAATCCTGCCGTGCACTTGGCCATTCAAGTTCCCGGATTTGCGAGCCTCCTCTAGCACATTGTTGGCTTCCGTGCAGACTTCGTCGATTATGTCCCCCTCATAGATTACTGGGACCGGGGATGAGCTTTTTGCAACTTCTGAGCTGATGGCAGGAGTTGCCCTGATATACTCAGAGATGTCCTTCCCTCGTGCACGTGTGAAACGTCGCTCCGCATTCTCAGCAATGTCAGAGATCATTTCATACTCATCCGAATAAGAATTCCGCAGTTGTGCTTTAGCTCTTGCCATGCCTGAATATTTACACCCAGCTTTTCCTCTACGCGCAGTGTTTATTTTTGGGGCAACATCCGGCTGCATATTCCCAGCGTCGTCTTCATGTGCACGTTTCCCATGTTTATAGGGCTTGCCCGCCTTGTCATTTATTAGGGGGGACCTATTCCTTCCCCTACCGCCTGTGCTCCGGTCCCTCTCCGTACTTGCTGGAAGGCTGCGTCCAGCCCTTTCGCGCACCGCTTTGGTCTCCCTGGTCCTTGACCGGGTAATTCGCGGTTTCAGGTCCGTTTTGGGATCTGACTCAGAGACGTTCCGGACCGTGTCCTGATCAGTCCCTGTATCCATCGGAGTCCGTTTTCCCTCGCCATTGTCGTTGGTCTCGGTGCGCACCGACGGGGTGCCCACCTCCGCCGCCAAGTCTACATTATCCTTTCCAATGCCATTGTCTTTTGTGTTTGCCTGTTTTTTTATTAAAAGTTTTTTTAATATTATCTGCCATTTGATTCCCACGAGTATGGGACGAAGGGTTTGACGCACCGAGTAACGCCCATTCCGTAAAATGCGCCAGCTATGTACTGTGCAGGTCGCCAGGTATGCACAGATTTTTACGACTTCACTGTCGGATTTTATAGAGTTTTCCTTCTCGCGGGCCGGCCAATTAAGGCAAGCCCTCCGATCCCAGTAACTCCCAACGTACCACCATCACGCCAAAGGATAGTGGTCTTTGAAGAAAGCACCAGGCTACGGGATTCTAGGGAAGCTGGCGAGTGCTCCCCTCGGAGTTCCTTTCGGAGCTCCCCTTCTTCCTCAAATCCCCCCCCCCCCCCCGCTCCTGTTAGTGTCCCTCTCTCTTCGCCTGCCCGGTATGAGTAGCCCTGTCCGGCCGGCCGGCGGTGTGCCGCGTAGGTAAAGACACGTAGCAACGTGTTTTGTTTTGTGTTTAGAAAGACGCGTGCGCCGTGCAGTTGTATTATGATCTAATGATGAGTCATGACAGTTTAAATTCTTTAAAAAAAGTAGTATCGTTAGCAGACGTTTCTCCGAATTATTAGAAAAATAGTATTACTTACTAAGAGGATAGTTTTCTTCTTCATTAAAAAACGGCTGACTATATACCTGGTCCATAGAGTCGGTGACAAGTATTAATAATCTCACTAATTGCTTGAGTCATCATGTGAATTTCCATTTTTATTGTAGATAATTAAGGTCTTTAATTCGTCCACAATTTTAAATTTTTATTTTTTGTTACGAAAATTATAATATAAAATAGCCTTTTTTACTGAGTTAGGGTACATTTATTTTTGTTTACATATATATATATATATATATATATATATATATAATATATATTTATATATGTATGTGTGTATTATGTTTGTATGTATATGTTATTTTATGTATTTTTGTTTGATTTGTTTTGCTATTGTAATTGTAGCACCGCTCTCAATCTCTCTGCTTAGCCTTAAGGTTGACTGGTAGAGAATGCCTCTTGGCATTAAGTCCGCCTTTTGTACTATAAGATTGTTTTCTTTTGTGCAATAAAGATTAAATAAAATAAATAAATATATCTCTATATAATCTTTGTACATATAGTAGTAAGTTTATCATAATTGACACTAACAAATTTGTTAGTAAATACCATATGCCTATTATATTATTATATGCATATGTGTATTTGTATATACCTATACGTAGTTATAGGGCGCTTGCGCCGTTGGCGGAACCAGTAATAAACTAGCTTGCGAACTAGACGGTGGTTTCACTTAATATATATTAGTGTCGAACGAGGATTCTAAAGTACCCGCGCTAAGTGAAATATAAAATGGCGTTTTTTGGAAATTTAACGAATTTCGATCACAAAACCGGCGAATGGCAGATATTTCACAGCAAATTAAAGCAATTCTTTGTGGTGAATAAAATTGTGGATGAAGAGGACAAGCGAGCCCTTTTATTCACGCACATGACGGACGAAACCTACCGCTTGTTACGTAACTTGGCTCATCCAAAGGAATTAGAGGAGCTCGAGTTCAAGGAGCTAGTGAAATTACTCGACGGCCACTTTAAGAAGAAACAATGTACATACGCTGATAAGGCCAAGTTTTATGCTGCGACGAGAGTACCAAGCGAGAGTTTAGGGGACTGGGCGGCGCGATTAAGAGGATTGGCAACTTATTGCAATTTTGGCGCAGCCTTGGAAGCGAATTTAGCAGATCGTTTCATCCTAGGCTTGGGCTCGGGGCCCGAGCGTGATAAATTATTTGAAAAAAACGGCTACCCTCTCGATGGCGGAGGCTCTGGAGATTGCAGAGAAAGCAGCAGTCGCTAGGGAAGCGAAGACAGAGATGGCGGAAACCGTCAAAGAAGAGCCCGTATTTTATGGCGCTAGTGGAAACGGGCACGGCCGAGGCGGCTGGAAAAAAGGGCATCGCGGTGGTAGCAGCGGTGGCGGAACCCGGCCGGCCGGAGGCGACCAGCGGCAGCGAGATGATTTCCGATGTGCCGTTTGTGGGATGAGAAACCACGATGAAGATAGTTGCCGTTACAAGCGTTATAGATGCCAGAAATGTGGAGTTATAGGACATTTAAAAAAAGTATGTAAAAGCAAGAATTCGCGCGTCAACTGTATCGCCACTGAACTGGAGGAAAACGTGACCGAAGGAGGACACCGTGAGCAGTGTTGTAGGGAGTGCCAAAACTTTATTTTGAGGTACGTGTCTAATATTAAACCAATTATCTTAGATGTAATTTTAGATGGTAAAAATTTATCCATGGAACTAGATTGCGGTTCAGGAGTGTGCGTCATTTCAGACAGTTTGTATTATGAGATGTTTTCTGAGTACCAATTACAAAAATGTGACCTTAAAATGTGTTTTTACACCGGCCATCAAATCTCGCCACTAGGCTGTTTCCAAATAGGAGCTACTTACAACAGTAGAACCGAGACCATTATTATATTTGTTGTCACTAACGGTGGCCCACCTTTGCTTGGTCGAGATTTTATGGCCGCCTTTGACTTGATTGTAACAACAAAAACGAACCTTAATAATATTGGCAATGACAATGATGTACACTAATTGTTAGAGCAATATCCTGATGTTTGGCGCGATGAGCTTGGTTCGTTCAACAAGTTCAAGGTCACTTTGCGTCTCAAGGAAAATTCATATCTAAAATTTTTTAAACCACGGTCGGTTCCCTTTGCCTTAAAAGCCAAGGTAGAGGAAGAACTGGATAGGTTAGTAAAGTTAGGTATTTTAGTTCCCGTGAATTACTCAAATTACCCCTATAGTGCCTGTACTTAAAGAAAATGGTAAAGTTAGGATAGCTGGCGACTTTTCCGTGACATTGAATAAGGATTTGGTAATTGACAAGTACCCGCTGCCACGAATAGAGGAGGTTTTCGCTAAGTTAGGCGGTGGCGAACATTATAGCAAAATAGACCTTAAAAATTGCATATAATCAGTTTATATTGGATGACTCATCGCAGGAACTCACGACCATAAATACTTCAAGAGGATTATTTAAATATACACGATTAGTGTACGGCTTGGCTAATGCGCCAGCGATTTTCCAAAAATCTATGGAAACCCTTCTCATAGGTATTGAGGGCGTAAGTTGCTGGCTTGATGACATTTGTGTAACAGGGCCCAATAAAAAGGTGCATTTGGAAAGGTTAAATTTGGTTTTAAATAGATTAAATGATGCGGGGCTGCGTTTACAAAAAGAAAAATGCGAATTTTTCAAAACTAGTGTCACCTATTTAGGTTATGTTATTAATAAAGACGGCCTACAGACATGTCCCACGAAGGTTGAGGCCATTTTGAATGCACCAGAGCCAACAAATGTGACCGAGGTGCAGTCGTTTCTTAGTTAATTATTATAGAAACTTTATTCCTAATGCTTCGGCGTTAATGAGTCCCTTACACGAGCTGTTACGTGCAGGAGCTGAATGGAAGTGGGGAGAGCGGCAGCGGGACGCCGTGCGCGCGGTGCGCCGCGAGCTGGCCTCGGAGCGCGTGCTGGCACACTTCGAGCCCAGCGCGCAGCTGGTTCTCAGCGCCGACGCTGGACCCGGGGGCCTGGGCGCACTTTTGGCACAACGCGCCGCCGACGGACAGGAGAGACCGCTGGCGTTTGCATCCCGCTCCCTCACCTCCAGCGAACGTAATTATAGTCAGATCCAGAAAGAGGCGGCAGCTTTGATCTTCGCTGTAAAGCGTTTTCATCAATACCTATACGGACGCAGTGAACCATTTATTCTAAAAACCGACCACAGACCGTTTGTTTCGATTTTCAATCCCCAAACCGGAATATCAGCTACGACAGCCTTACGTCTTCAAAGGTACGCTATTATATTGTCGGCATATAATTATACTGTGCAATATGTTTCTAGCAGCAATAACTTAGTAGCAGACTATTTTTCCCGCGCGCCCGTGGCACATACGTACAGCGATAGTGATAAGGAATTCGACACGTTATGTGCACTAAATTTTTTAGATTCGGTTTCATCGGCGGTAACCGCGCATGACATTAAAAGGGCTACCGAGGTCGATTCAACTCTTCAAACGGTAATTAAATATATGAACAAGGGTTGGCCGCGTAAAATCAATTGTAAATCGGTCCAACCTTATTATAATTGCAGAACCGATTTACAAATTGAAAATGGATCCTTATTGCGAGGGCATAAAGTCGTAATTCCA
Organism: Cydia pomonella; assembly: GCF_033807575.1. Lineage (NCBI taxonomy): Eukaryota > Metazoa > Arthropoda > Insecta > Lepidoptera > Tortricidae > Cydia > Cydia pomonella. The sequence continues at coordinate 21,400 of NW_026907892.1, forward strand.
GTATCACTCAGGGGACGCATGTTAAGCGAACTGCATAGCACGCACTTAGGTATTGTTAAAATGAAATGCGCAGCGCGCAGTAGGATGTGGTGGCCGGGTATCGACCAGGATATCGAGCACTGCGCCGGCGCGTGCCAGGCTTGCGTGGCGCTGCGGCCGGCCCCGCCGCGGGAGCCGCCCGCGCCGCGCCCGGTCCCTGGCACCGCGTGCATATCGACTATATGACGATAGGGCAAAGGGTGTACTTAACTGTGGTCGATTCTTATAGTAAATGGGTGGAATGTCTACACATGCCAAATGGTACTAGCACACAATCATTAATAGCGAAATTAAAGTACATTTTCTCAGTATTCGGTATACCTAAAGTTTTAGTATCGGATAACGATGTAAAAATTCATTGCGCTGAATTTAGGGCATTTTGTTCTAACAATGGTATAAAATATATGAATTCGCCGGTGTATCATCCTAACAGTAACGGTCAAGCGGAAAATTCTGTTCGCACATGTAAAAAAATGTTAAAATATATTTTAAAACAAAATGTAATCTCACATGTAGTACATGAAAAATTGTTAAATTACTTGTTTGACTATAGAAACTCTGTGCACTGTACTACCGGGCAAACTCCTGCCAAACTTATGTTTGGAAGGGAGCTGAGAACCCGCCTTGATTTAATATTACCCTCAGACAGTACCGCGAGCGCGATTGATAACAACTCAACAACAGCTGTTTGCACGCATAAGCGAATATTTCAAGTTGATGAAATAGTTTGGGCTCGGTGGTACAGTGCAAGAAAGGAAAGTTGGGAGTTAGGTAAAATTAAAGAAAAAATAGGGAATAAAATGTATAAAATATATGTAAACAAATACGATACAATCTGTATAAGACATGTGGATCAACTTTTAAAATATAAAGGTCAAGATATTGACAATTTCATTGAAGGGAAAAATGATGTTTCAAACGACCCTATACCATTGCCCTCATTTCCTTCCCCGTCTATTTCAAGCAGTATGCCAATTTTACCTACCGATTCTGTGGTGGATAATGCACCTCCCGCTAGAATAGTTGTAGAGGAAAGGAGTGCAGAAGAAGCCGGGAATGAAGTGTGGGCAGAGTTCGAGGAAGAGACAGGTGAGCGCGGGCCGTCTGCGCACGACCCAGCTGCAACCGCGCCCCCGGCGTCGCCGGCGTCGTCGGTGCAGCTGCCGAGCGCAGCCGCTCCGCGCGAACATGGTACGTCTGTTTTAGACGAGTGCCCAATGCGTCACAATTTGCGCCCCAGGAAAAGGGTAGATTATAAGCTTTAGTTTGTTAAAATATATAATGATGTATAAATTTAGTTATACATATTTAGTTATTAATTAATTTAGTTTTAAATAGTGGTGAAGGGATGATGTGTATTTGTATATACCTATGCATAGTTATAGGGCGCTTGCGCCGTTGGCGGAACCAGTAATAAACTAACTTGCGAACTAGACGGTGGTTTCACTTAATATATCTCAGTTTTTGACTAAAGGTAAGTGTTACCTTTCAAATTATTACAAGAGACAAATAGCTCTATCGCTATCCTATTTACTTGACATTTCTGCCAAGAATTTGGCAGACAACTCTGCTCCTATTGAGCAGCCCAGTATGAGCTTGGAATTGGTTCCAGTCATAACCAATGATTTAAACTAGCTGTTAAGACAAAAGATTCTGTCTCTGGCAATTTAGTTTTAAATAAATATAATGAAAAATACTGTAAACATGGAAAGTATATCCACCTGGTGCATCAAAACATTCAATGTATTAGAGGAAAAGATTTACAGATTGAACTTTTTATGAACGATTTTTATGTTGATATTTTATGTATTACTGAACATTGGTTAACAAATAATGAATTAATGCCTCAATTTAATAATCATCAGGTGGGAAGTTCGTTCACCAGAATTAGTTCCATACATGGTGGGTCGTTAATTATATTAAATAGTCAGTTAAAATTTAAGGAACGTAAGGATATTGTATCCATGTCTGTTGAACGGACTATAGAACTAAGTGCAGTAGAATTGGAGCAATTTATTGTTGTCTGTGTGTATAGGCCACCATTAAGTAATTTTGAAATATTTGAAAGTGTAATGGATTCTGTGCTACTTAAAATATCATCTTCTAGTAAGAAATTATTTATATGCGGCGACTTTAATGTCGTAATTTTGGAAAATTCAACAATGTCTTGTAGATTGTTGAATCTATTCAAATCTGGTAATCTCAACCACATGTTTATGAAGCCTACTAGAGTGACTGCTATTAGTGCAACCTGTATAGATAATATTTTTACTGATATTGTTCCTATTACTAAAAAAGTTATCAGTAATTTAGAATCAGACCACTTAGGTCAATTAATGGTATTTGAGACATTAAGGAAAAATACTTTGAGAAAACAAATAACTTTTGTACCATTAACCTCGGACCGCGTAGAAAGAATGAAGCAAAGTCTAGTTCAGGCGCTACTCTTTTTGTCTTCCGATATGGGTCCAAATAGTATGTATAATTCATTCTTTCACACTTTTATGGATCATTATAATGCGATATTTACTTCAAAATCGGTCGTAGTTAGTGGTGCATCAGTTTTTAGTGAGTGGGCTACTGCGGACTTACATCAACGAAGACGTGCACTGTATGCCTTGTATGAGGAACGGCGATTTAACACGAGTGATGAATTTAAAGAACATGTGCAGCAATATTCGAAAAAGTTCAAAATAGATTGTCATATAGCTAAGCGAAATTATCTAAGTCAAAGAATAAAAAATAGCCCCAACATTATTAAAGCAACCTGGAAAGTAATCAATGTGGAGACTGGTCGCTCGAAACACACAGTGAATGATTTTAAACTAAATATTGATAACAAAATTATAGATTCCAATTTAGAAGTAGCTACAGAATTTGAAAAAAAATTCACTGACGTACCAGTTTTCATAACTAAGGATTTAAATTCATCACCCTCATCTGCTGTTACTCTATTAAAAGATAACGCTCCAGAGTGTTGTGGAGACTTTCATTTTGAACGTGTTTGTACCTCCGATGTAGTAAAGGCGTTTAATTCGGTTAATGTCAAAAAACCGAATGACCTCTGGGGAGTCTCTGTCCATGCTGTCAAATCCTTAGTAGAAATTATAGCGCCTGACTTAGTAATTATATTTAACAACACTGAGAGAAATTACTCTTTTATGCTGCTAATTACGAAAAAATCAGAAACGATCTATGTTCAACAGACTGGACCCAAATGAATGGCATGAATACTGAACAAGCAGTGTCTTATTTTTATTCAATCTTAAACTCGCTAATTAAACAGCATGTCCCTCTTAGCCGAACACAGTCATCTGGAAATCGTCCTCCGTGGTTCACTCGGGCGTTAATTAAAGTAAGTCGCGAAAAACGTAACATGCATACTAGATGGAAAACTTATAAAAATCCTTTGGACTACCTTTCTTTTAAGCTACTGAGAACAAGAGAGCGTAAGATGGAAATAGATTGCTATAACTCATACATATCTTTCGCCGAGAGAAATATACGACAATGTCCGAAATATTTTTGGTCTTTCATTAAGTCTAAATTTGCTGCAAATAAAACTCCAGACTGTATGACTTACGGGAATAAAACATCGGCTGATTCTGAAACGGTAGCAAATTACTTCAACGATTACTTTCATTCTGTTTTTGTAAAAAACAACATGTACTCATTTTCCCCTAATATCCGTACGATTAACACCCCGATTGACATCTCCTCCATTAATTTAAGTAATGCCCTAGTCCAAAAATATCTACACAACACTAATGTTAACAAAGGTGCTGGGGCTGACAAGATTCATCCTATCTTAATATCCCGTTGTAGTAAAGAACTGTCTATACCTCTTACTATTATCTTTCATAAATCGCTGACCGAGGGTTGTTTTCCATCTGTTTGGAAAACTGCTCTAATAACACCAATACACAAAAGTGGGGATAAACACGACGTGACACAGTACAGACCAATATCCAAATTATGCATTTTTGGCAAAATATTTGAAAAAATTGTGACCTCGGAACTAACTAATTGTGTTATTCGCATTATTTCTCCAAATCAACACGGATTTCTTCGTGGTCGAAGTGTCGACACCAACCTTATTACTTTTACAGATTTTATTTTGAATGCTCTAGACAATGGTTATCAGGTTGACGCCGTGTATACCGATTTCTCAAAAGCATTTGATAAAATTAATCATGCCCACCTACTTCAAAAATTATATGATCTTGGTATACACGGTGATCTTCATAGATGGCTTGAATCTTACATACAAAATCGTAGCCAAGCAGTATCTCTAAGAGGCTTTACTTCAAGATACTTGACCATTGATTCAGGTGTACCCCAAGGTTCGCATTTAGGACCACTTTTATTTATCCTATATATTAACGACATAGGTTTATCACTTACTAGTTCAAGGCATCTTGTTTACGCTGATGATACAAAAATATTTAAAATTATAAAAACAAACAACGACTGCCTTGAACTACAACGTGATCTTGACAATTTTGCTACCTACTGCAACTCCAACCAACTACTACTCAACCCTGATAAATGCAAGTGTATCACTTTCACCCATAAGCGTGTACCCCTTTTATTTAACTATAACTTTTTAGGCAAGCAACTAACTAGAGTTTCCTTAGTTCGAGACCTAGGTATCACTTTAGACTCAAAGCTCAATTTTATTTCACATATAGATCTTATTACTGCAAAGGCTTATAAGCAGTTGGGTTTGATACTTCGGCTCTCTAAACCCTTTAAAGACCCTAATACTCTAAAGATATTATATTCCTCTTACGTCCGTAGTGTTTTAGAATTCGGTTGCATCGTTTGGACTCCCCAATATACAGTTCATAAAACGCGAATTGAAAGAATTCAAAATAAATTATTAAAGTCACTTAACTTCCGCCATGGTTTGAATCTGTCTGAAAGTACCAGCATACGGCACGGTCTCACGCCATTAGTCGGACGCCGCGTATATATAGACCAAATGTTTTTATATAAGCTTTTAAATAACTATATTGACTCTCCTGATCTTCTTGAAAAAATTATTTTTAAATTGCCTCGTCGTATTCCCACTCGCCACCCCCAAACATTCCATATTAGCTTTTGTGGCTCTAATTTTGCCAAGCATACTTTTTTTAGACGAGCCTGTCGTGATTACAATGATAAATTTTCAAATTTAGATATTTTTTCATTATCATTTTGTAAATACAGTAGCATTCTGCGAAGTTCAATCTTTTCTTTATAAATATTGTACGTTTTCTTTTAAGTACCTAGTAACTATATATTATTTGCACGCATAACAACTATAGCGATACATGTATTTTTAATTATTTTGTATACCACTTTAAACTCTGTACTATGTCATGCATTTATTAATTACCTACCGATGTTTTGAAGTCCCTGTACGCGTGACAGACAAGAAGATGCCTAACACCTTCCCTGTTTCGATCTGTAATTTACTATGTATACTTTTATTTTCAATGGAACTAAAGGTCTGTTTGTTATCACTTAAGCTTATATATATTAATATGTGACTGTTTGTTTCCTAAATAAATTAAAAAAAAAAAAAAAAAAAAAAAAAAACACTGTTGATTGCGGCGAGTTTTCTGATTTAATGAAACATAGTAAAATAACTCCTTTATTTAAATCAGGTAGCAACTCTGACCCCACTAACTTTAGACCGATATCTGTGCTACTAACGTTCAGGAAGATTTTTGAAAAAGTAATTCTTTCTCAATTAGTACGACATTTTAACGTCAATAATTTAATGCATAATAAGCAGTTTGGTTTTACACGGGGTCGCTCGACAACCGATGCTGGTGTTGAGCTAATTAAGCATATCTTCGATGCCTGGGAGGAGTCACGAGATGCTATAGGTATCTTCTGTGATTTGTCATGAACCTTCGACTGCGTTTGTCATGAAACATTAATCAGGAAACTACACTATTATGGAGTTAGAGGAGCGGCACTGGATTTACTTAAGTCCTACTTAAATGGTAGAATACAAAGGGTCGATGTGAATGGACAGCGATCACCGGGGTCATTGGTCTCTATGGTTGTACCACAGGGGTCAATATTGGGACCTTTCCTGTTCCTTATCTACATAAATGACTTGCCATTCCTTGTAAAGACCCACCATGATATAGTATTGTTTGCAGACGACACTTGTTTGGGTCTTTCAGGAGGAGAATGGAAACTAGCGTAATTTAATTTAGGACATGGCTATTTTATTACCAGTCGGTACAAAAGCTTACGTGTAAGTGCTTAAAACTAAAAATCCTATTATAATAAGTTGTAGCGCACAGGAGTGCGGGCGGCTTTGCAGAGAGGTTTTTGTTAGGCGTTATGATCCTGCGTTCTCCAACATGCCCCCGCGCGCTGAAAGCTGGCCTTTTATGTGGGAACATCAGCATTCAGCAATGGACATATCTTGGAGAATGCCCTTCTGACGACTCCATTAGCAGTGCGCACATCGGCGACGCGATTAATTCCATCTCGTCCAGGGAAAACTGCAACGATGCGGCCCAGCCTCCACTTCAAAGGGGGAAGATTATCTTCTTTTAGAAGAACCAGAGTATTCTGGGATAAAGAGTCTCCGGCCGTTTGCCATTTGACCCTTTGCTGCAGATCCGAGATATATTCCTTGCTCCAACGAGTCCAAAAGTGCTGGCGCAGTTGTTCTATCCGTTGGAAGCGCGTTAAATAGTTATAGGAGTGGTTTCGGTAGTCAGGAGCTGGCAGCGCGGTCAGTGGACGGCCGATGAGAAAGTGTCCAGGAGTTAGCGGCATCAGGTCGTCGGGTTCCGTAGACAGAGCGGTGAGTGGCCGAGAATTTAAAATTGCCTCAATCCTAACCAGAGTAGTATTAAGTTGCTCGTATGTAAGATTAGAATTGCCCAGCACTCTGTTTAAGTGATGTTTTGTTGACTTTACACCCGCTCCCCAGAGACCACCAAAGTGTGGCGCGTAAGCTGGCAAAAAATGAAAGTTCGTTTCTACATTGGACGCACTTTCGGCAATAGAATTGCAATTGGATTTGAGGAACCTTGACAATTCGTTGTATACGCCAACAAACGAGGTCCCATTATCTGAGTAGATATTAGCGGGCTTACCTCTGCGCGACATAAATCTATTCAAAGCCATCAAGTAATTATTGCTTGTTAGGTCACCAACCAACTCTAAATGTATGGCCTTCGTTGTAAAGCATATGAATATGGCGATGTATACCTTTACTATCCTACAACCTCTTCCCTGACGACTAGCCGAGTTGATAGGACCTGCATAGTCTACGCCTACATTGACGAATACGTGGCCTTCGGGGGACAACCGAGTTTTAGGTAAATTACCCATCAAAAGGCTAAGTACGCGTCCCTTCATTCGGATACATAGGACGCACTGTTTGTAACACAACTTAGCCAAATTGCGTCCTCCTATCGGCCAGTATCGCTCTTTAATAGTGGCTAATAAAAGCTGTGGTGGTGCATGTAATAAATGCTTATGCTCGAAATAGAAAAGCAACTTTGTAAATTTGTGAGTGGACTGTAAGATGATGGGATGCTTTTGCTCATATGGAAATTCCGAGTTTGCAAGGCGACCACCAACGCGCATGATTGAATTTTCGTCTAAAAAGGGGTTTAACTTTAACAGTGGACTACCCTTAGGTAAAGTTTGAGATTTTAATAGTAGTTTATACTCAGGTAATGATTCGGCTTGTGATATTTTTATCAGGAGGTTTAATGCGTTTTTTAATTCTACATCGTTTAAATATTGAGTAGTTACTGTCATCCCTTTACAAGCCGATATGAAGCGCAAAACGTACGCTACGGCGCGTTTTAACCGTAAGAAGTTTGAAAATCGTTCAAAGTCAATGAAAGTCTCGTCTTGAATGCAAGCAGACAAGGTTATTTCTGTTCGAACCTCAGGTAAATTAGAAACTTCTGTACACGGATTCTGTGGCCACGTCGAAGCATCACGCTTTAGGAAGCTAGGACCGGACCTCCATAAGTCAAGGGAATTCATTTCCTCGAAACTAACACCGCGAGATACGTGATCAGCAGGATTCTCGTTAGTCGGAACGTGTCGCCAGGAACTATTGCCTGATATTTCGAGAATCTCGGCTGTACGGTTGCGAACAAATGGCTGCAACTTGCTTGGTAATGTTTTGAGCCACGCGAGAACTATGGTCGAATCGCTCCAGAACGTTGCGCTGCTAACTTGGGCTCGAAGTGAGTTAATAACCTTTTGATACAACCGAGCACCGACCAGCGCGCCACAAAATTCAAGTTTCGGAATGGTTAAAGGCTTCAAGGGAGCAACTCGACTTTTGGCTATAAGTAATCGCACGAAAACCTCTCCTGCATCGTTAATGCTACGGGCGTAAACCCAAGCAGCGTAGGCTCACTCTGAGGAATCTGTGAAAATGTGTAGTTCCAAACTCTTGTAGGAGTCGCACAAAACTCGTCGCGGAATGCGGATAGTATTAAGAAGAGGCAGGCTTGAAACTATATCGGCCCATTGTTTTAAAGTTTCAGGAGGAAGCTCCTGGTTCCAAGAAAGTTTGTGCAACCACAGCCTCTGCATGAGTATTTTCATTTTAAAAACACAAGGACTTAAAAGCCCTAAGGCATCAAAAATCTGAGCAATGGTTGACAATATATCCCTTTTAGTGGTTCCCTTAGGAACCGAAATGCCGATTGGGAAATATAACTGGTCCGCGTCTGGATGCCAACCCAGACCTAATATCTTGCCTGACTCGGACGTTCCCATGTTTAAGTTTTTTGATTCAGGAGAGAACGAGTCAATTAAGCGTGGATCATTAGACTTCCACTTTCTTAAATGCATGCGCGCGGCAGCCAAAGCATCAGTGACTCCTTGCCGCAATCTAATAACCTCGTCAAAATCATCTCCCCCGGTCAGTAAATAATCGACATAAAAATCGTGAATTATTATTTCAGATAACGGTTTATCTTGGCAATCTAAACCTATTTGTTTAAGACATCGACATGCTAAAAATGCTGCACTAGCCGTCCCATAACTTACGGTATTTAGCTGATAAGTCTTTAAGGCGTCAGACTCATTTTCACGCCATAGGATCAGCTGTAGCTTGCGATCATCAGGATGAAGAAATACGGTCCTGTACATTTTTTCAATGTCAGCCGATATTACGTATTTATGCTGCCGAAAACGTATGAGTATTGACAGCAGATCATCTTGGACAGTTGGTCCAATCATTTGCAAATCGTTTAGTGAAACACCGGAAGTAGTGGGACTACTAGCATTAAAGACAGCCCTTAATTTGGTAGTGGTACTGTCCCGTAAAATTCCGTGGTGGGGTATAAAGTAGGTACCTGTACCCGAATCGGTAGGTACGTACTCGGACATGTGACCTAAAGCGTGATACTCCGACATAAACTCGGTGTATAGCTTCCTGAATGATGGTCTATTTTTCCACCTACGCTCCAACGATAAGAAGCAATGTTTGGCTCTTTGAAATGATTCGCCTAACAATTTAGGACTCTGCTTTAAAGGCAACCTAACACAAAAACTTCCGTCCTTCAAACGGACAGTGTTAGCTTGAAAATGCTCCTCACATAATTTCTCTTCGTGAGAATATTGAGACGACTGATGGCTAACTTCCTCCAGTTGCCAAAAACGCGCTATTTGGTTTTGAAGGTCGTCATCAACGGTTGAGAGAGCGTTGCCTGAATTAACTGTCACGAAATTACATTTAATTGATGATGATGATGACGGCATTGTCGATTCGTTGCGTCTATAAATAGGACCGGAAACCAACCATCCAAGTTGAGTTTCCCAAAGGATCGGCAAACCGTGACCCAGTTTAATTTTTTGACATCCTAACAAATCCCAGAATAGTTCGGCCCCAATTATCATATCTACATCAGACGGCTTGTAAAAATACGGGTCCGCTAGGCATATGTTAGATGGAATATTTAATTTTGACACGTCGATTCGATGAGAGGGAATAACGTCCGTAATTGAAGGCAAAATATAACAGTGCAAATTACTTGCGAACCTCTCATTGAGCGATTTAATTTCGACTCGACACATTTCAGTTATAGGCGACGACTTTTTGTTTACACCTATAAGACTTTTATTTACAAAATCGGTTGCCAGGTTTAGCCTATTATACATTTTTTGAGACATAAGACAAGACATACTGCCATTATCTAAAACACAGCGAGCGATGTGCTCCTGTTTATTCGAATCGTATATTTTTATAAGTGCAGTTGATAACAGTACGTCTTGTGCCCTATGTCAGTATGAAGACGAAGTACTCGGCGAGACATTTGCTGACAATGCAACCTGAGCCGGCTCGGCACTGGCGGGGAGCGGGAGCGCGGGCGCAGTCCTCTGGTCGACACCACTGATAACGCCCGTGCAATTATCACTATTTAATGTCGATCTAGGTATGCTCTCAGATACGTGAATTAATGTATGGTGTTTTCGTTTGCATATCTTGCAACCAGGTTTTTTACAGTGATTGGCATAATGACCACCTCTAAAACAGTTAAAGCAAACCTTATAATTAGGTAATAGTTGCAATCGAGCCGTATTACTTAACGCAAGAAATTGTGCACAGTTTGATAAGCAATGATCGCCCTTACATCTCGGGCATGGCTTAGTCGCCGGCGGCTGAGTTTTATTGCTATTATTACCTATTTTGTCCTGCACTGCTATCATAGTTTTAATTTTAGTTGCACTTTTAGTGTACTGAAGTGACTGATTCGACCGGTGTGAAGTTAGCGGCCAAAAGTTGGCGGCCAAATGTTGGCGCCGGTCGGCCGCCAACATTTAGCGGCCAAATGTTGACGCCAATCGGCCGCCAACATTTGGCCGCCAACTTCACACTAAAATTAACCTACCAAATTAAGAAGTCCGTATGAAATCTCACCATACATAACACAATTGGTGGAACATTAGGGCAGTGTCTCGTTATATAAGGGCATTTTGTTTAAACTGCCCTGCAGAATTGCAGCCGATTATTACAGATTTCATTTTTTCTACAAAACGTAAAACCTTTTAGAAATATTTCGGTTAGTGCTATATAGTCCACACTAAAAGAGATACAACTCTACTACTTAAAACCTGTTTTGGATAGTCTATTAGATGCTTAATGAAACGTATATAGTGCAACCCCAATCATCGATCCAGAAGTTAGGTGATAAAAATAAAATATTTAATTATTCTCCACAAACCTTTTAGAAATAATTCGGCTGCTGCTATAACGTCCAAACTAAACGGGGTACAGCTCTACTAAAAGCTGCTTTAAATACCCTATAAGATGCTCTATGACTCGTATATAGTATGACTCTACGGCATATGAATGATGCAAGGGCTATAAATTTGAAACTTAGGCTTTCTATGAACATTTGCATTCATTGAAGAATTTTTGCACCTTAGACGCCAGGCGAGTAAACCACACCCACTGTATCGTACAGAACATAATACTATCTATTAAATAACACTATCTCTAGAGTGATACTCGGCGACATAATAATGGTGCACGGGCATCAAATAAGAATCTGATACTTTCTATGAACATTTGCATTTATTGAAGTTTTTCGGCATCTTCGACGGCAGGCGAGTAAACTACACCCACTGCATCGTACAGAGCATTATATCATCAATCAAATAACATTACTCGGTGGCTTATTAATGGTGCACGGGCATCAAATAAGAAACTGAGGCTTTCTATGAACATTTGCGTTCATCGAAGTTTTTCGGCATCTTAGACGGCAGGCGAGTAAACCACACCCACTATATCATACTGAACATAATACTATCTATCAAATAACACTATCTCTAGAGTGATACTCGGCCACATATCAATGGTGCACGGGCATCAAATATGAATCTTATGCTTTCTATGAACATTTGCATTTATTGAAGTTTTTCGGCATCTTAGACGGCAGGCGAGTAAACAACGCCCACTGCATCGTACAGAGCATTATACTATCTATCAAAAAACATTATTTCTAGAGTGATACTCGGCGGCATATTAATGGTGCAAGTGCACAAATAAAAAACTTAGGCTTTCTATAAACATTTCTATTCATTCAAGTTTTTCGGCATCTTAGACGGCAGGCGAGTAAACGACACCCACTGCATCGTACAGAGCATTATATTTTCTATCAAATAACTTTATCTCTAGTATGATACTCGGCGGCATATTAATGGTGCACGGGCATTAAAAAGAAACTTAGGCTTTCTATGAACATTTCCATTAATTGAAGTTTTTCGGCATCTTAGACGGCAGACGAGTAAACTACACTCACTGAATCGTACAGAGCATTATATTATCTATCAAATAACATTATCTCACTCCCCCATCCTCTATGACTACGTAATAAACGACACAAAAATTAAAAAGAGTGACAGAAGTTAAGGATTAAGTGAAATTAAAATCTGATATGAGGTTTCGGGATCATATCGCCGTTATTGGTAAGAATTGTTATTGGTAAGACTTGGGCTTTCTATGAACATTTGCATTCATTGAAGTAATTTTGCATCTTAGACGGTAGGCGAGTAAACCACACCCACTGCATCGTACAGAGCATTAAATTATCGATCAAATAATTTTATTTTTAGAGTGATACTCGGCGGCATATTCATTTTCAAAGAGACTTTGACTTTCTATGAACATTTGCATTCATTGAAGAATTTTTGCATCTTAGACGGCAGGCGAGTAAACTACACCCACTCTATCATACAGAACATTATATTATGTATCAAATAACACTATATCTAGACTGATACTCGGCGGCATGTTAATGGTGCACGGGCATCAAAAAAGAAACTTTAGCTTTCAATTAACATTTGCATTCATTGAAGTTTTTCTGCATCTTAGACGGCAAGCGAGTAAACTACAACCACTCTATCGTACAGAACATTATACTATGTATCAAATAACACTATATCCAGAGTGATACTCGAGGGCATATTAATGGTGCATGGGAATAAAAGAGACTTTGGCTTTCAATGAACATTTGCATTCATTGAAGAATTTTTGCAACTTAGACGGCAGGCGAGTAAACTACACCCACTCTATTGTACAGAACATTATACTTTGTATCAAATAACACTATATCTCGAGTGATACTCGGCGGAATATTAATGGGGCAAAGGCATCAAAAAGACTTTGGCTTTCTATGAACATTTGCATTTATTGAAGTTTTTCGGCATCTTCGACGGCAGGCGAGTAAACTACACCCACTGCATCGTACAGAGCATTATATCATCAATCAAATAACATTACTCGGTGGCTTATTAATGGTGCACGGGCATCAAATAAGAAACTGAGGCTTTCTATGAACATTTGCGTTCATCGAAGTTTTTCGGCATCTTAGACGGCAGGCGAGTAAACCACACCCACTATATCATACTGAACATAATACTATCTATCAAATAACACTATCTCTAGAGTGATACTCTGCCACATATCAATGGTGCACGGGCATCAAATATGAATCTTATGCTTTCTATGAACATTTGCATTTATTGATGTTTTTCGGCATCTTAGACGGCAGGCGAGTAAACAACGCCCACTGCATCGTACAGAGCATTATACTATTTATCAAAAAACATTATTTCTAGAATTCTAGAGTGATACTCGGCGGCATATTAATGGTGCAAGTGCACAAATAAAAAACTTAGGCTTTCTATAAACATTTCTATTCATTCAAGTTTTTCGGCATCTTAGACGGCAGGCGAGTAAACGACACCCACTGCATCGTACAGAGCATTATATTTTCTATCAAATAACTTTATCTCTAGTGTGATACTCGGCGGCATATTAATGGTGCACGGGCATTAAAAAGAAACTTAGGCTTTCTATGAACATTTCCATTAATTGAAGTTTTTCGGCATCTTAGACGGCAGACGAGTAAACTACACTCACTGAATCATACAGAGCATTATATTATCTATCAAATAACATTATCTCACTCCCCCATCCTCTATGACTACGTAATAAACGACACAAAAATTAAAAAGAGTGACAGAAGTTAAGGATTAAGTGAAATTCAAATCTGATATGAGGTTTCGGGATCATATCGCCGTTATTGGTAAGAATTGTTATTGGTAAGACTTGGGCTTTCTATGAACATTTGCATTCATTGAAGTAATTTTGCATCTTAGACGGTAGGCGAGTAAACCACACCCACTGTATCGTACAGAACATTATACTACCTATCAAGTAACACTATATCTAGAGTGATACTCGGTGACATATTAATGGTGCAAGTTCACAAATAAGAAACTTAAGCTTTCTATGAACTTTTGCATTCATTGAAGTTTTTCGGCATCTTAGACGGCAGGCGAGTAAACTACACCCACTGCATCGTACAGAGCAATATATCATAAATCAAATAACAGTACCTCTAGAGTGATACTCGGTGGCATATTAATGGTGCACGGGCATCAAAAGAGACTTTGGCTTTCTATGAACATATGCATTCATTGAAGTTTCTCTGCATTTTAGACGGCAAGCGAGTAAACTACACCCACTCTATCGTACAGAACATTACACTATGTATCAAATAACACTATATCTAGAGTGATACTCGGCGGCATATTCATGATGCACGGGCATCAAAGAGACTTTGGCTTTCTATGAACATTTGCATTCATTGAAGAATTTTTGCATCTTAGACGGCAGGCGAGTAAACCACACCCACTGTATCGTACAGAACATTATACTACCTATCAAGTAACACAATATCTAGAGTGATACTCGGCGACATATTAATAGTGCAAGTGAACAAATAAGAAACTTAGGCTTTCTATGAACTTTTGCATTCATTAAAGTTTTTCGGCATCTTAGACGGCAGGCGAGTAAACTACACCCACTGCATCGTACAGAGCATTATATTTTCTATCAAATAACTATATTTCTAGAGTGATACTCGGCGGCATATTAATGGTGCACGGGCTTCAAAAGAGACTTTGGCTTTCTATGAACATTTGCATTCATTGAAGAAAATTTGCATCTTAGACGGAAGGCGAGTAAATCGCACCCACTGCATCGTACAGAGCATTAAATTATCGATCAAATAATTTTATTTTTAGAGTGATACTCGGCGGCATATTCATGATGCACGGGCATCAAAGAGACTTTGACTTTCTATGAACATTTGCATTCATTGAAGAATTTTTGCATCTTAGACGGCAGGCGAGTAAACTACACCCACTCTATCATACAGAACATTATACTATGTATCAAATAACACTATATCTAGAGTGATACTCGGCGGCATGTTAATGGTGCACGGGCATCAAAAAAGAAACTTTAGCTTTCAATTAACATTTGCATTCATTGAAGTTTTTCTGCATCTTAGACGGCAAGCGAGTAAACTACAACCACTCTATCGTACAGAACATTATACTATGTATCAAATAACACTATATCCAGAGTGATACTCGAGGGCATATTAATGGTGCATGGGCATCAAAGAGACTTTGGCTTTCAATGAACATTTGCATTCATTGAAGAATTTTTGCAACTTAGACGGCAGGCGAGTAAACTACACCCACTATATTGTACAGAACATTATACTTTGTATCAAATAACACTATATATCGAGTGATACTCGGCGGCATATTAATGGGGCAAAGGCATCAAAAGGACTTTGGCTTTCTATGAAAATTTGCATTCATTGAAGAATGTTTGCATCTTAGACGGCAGGCGAGTAAACCACACCCACTGTATCGTACAGAACATTATACTACCTATCATGTAACACTATATCTAGAGTGATACTCGGCGGCATATTAATGGTGCAAGTGCACAAATAAGAAACTTAGGCTTTTTATGAACATTTGCATTCATTGAAGTTTTTCGGCATCTTAGAAGTCAGGCGATTATATCACACTTACTGTATCGTACAGAACATTATTTTATCTATCTTACAACACTATTACTAGAGTAAACTTGCAGCATATTACTGGTGCACGGCCATTAAATTAAAAACTTAGGTTTTCTTTGAACATTTGCATTCATTTCAGATTTTCTGCAGCCTAGACTGCAGAAAATTTGCAATGAATGAAAATTTCTTTTTTATGACCGTGCACCATTAATATGCCGCCGAGTATCACTCTAGAGATAAAGTTATTTGATAGAAAATATAATGCTCTGTACGATGCAGTGCGTGCGGTTTACTCGCCTGCCGTATAAGATGCCGAAAAACTTCAATGAATGCAAATGTTCATAGAAAGCCAAAGTCTCTTTTGATGCCCGTGCACCATTAATATGCCGACGAGTATCACTCTAGAGGTACTTTTATTTGATTGATGATATAACGCTCTGTACGATGCAGTGGGTGTAGTTTACTCGCTTGCCGTCTAAGATGCCGAAAAACTTCAATGAATGCAAATGTTCATAGAAAGCCTAAGGTTCTTTTTTATGCCCGTGCACCATTAATATGCCGCCGAGTATCACTCTAGAGATAAAGTTATTTGATAGAAAATATAATGTTCTGTACCATGCAGTGGGTGCGGTTTACTCGCCTGCCGTCTAAGATGCCGAAAAACTTCAATGAATGCAAATGTTCATAGAAAGACAAAGTCTCTTTTGATGCCCGTGCATCATGAATATACCGCCGAGTATCACTCTAGAAATAAAATTATTTGATCGATATTTTAATGCTCTGTACGATGCAGTGGGTGTAGTTTACTCGCCTGCCGTCTAAGATGCAAATTTTCTTCAATGAATACAAATGTTCGTAGAAAGCCAAAGTCTCTTTTGATGCCCGTGCACCATTAATATGCCGCCGAGTATCACTCTAGAAATATAGTTATTTGATAGAAAATATAATGCTTTTTAGGATTCAGTGGGTGTAGTTTACTCGCCTGCCGTCTAAGATATAAAAATTCTTCAATGAATGCAAATGTTAATAGAAAGCCAAAGTCTCTTTGATGCCCGTGCATCATGAATATGCCGCCGAGTATCACTCTAGAAATAAAATTATTTGATCGATAATTTGATGCTTTGTACGATGCAGTGGGTGCGGTTTACTCGCCTGCCGTCTAAGATGCAAATTTTCTTCAATGAATGCAAATGTTCGTAGAAAGCCAAAGTCTCTTTTGATGCCCGTGCACCATTAATATGCCGCCGAGTATCACTCTAGAAATGTAGTTATTTGATAGAAAATATAATGCTCTGTACGATGCAGTGGGTGTAGTTTACTCGCCTGCCGTCTAAGATGCCGAAAAACTTCAATGAATGCAAAAGTTCATAGAACACCTAAGTTTCTTTTTTATGCCCGTGCACCATTAATATGCCGCCGAGTATCACTCTAGAGATAAAGTTATTTGATAGAAAATATAATGTTCTGTACGATGCAGTGGGTACGGTTTACTCGCCTGCCGTCTAAGATGCCGAAAAACTTCAATGAATGCAAATGTTCATAGAAAGACAAAGTCTCTTTAGATGCCCGTGCATCATGAATATGCTGCCGAGTATCACTCTAGAAAAAAAATTGTTTGATCTATATTTTAATGCCCTGTACGATGCAGTGGGTGCGGTTTACTCGCCTGCCGTCTAAGATGCAAATTTTCTTCAATGAATGCAAATGTTCGTAGAAAGCCAAAGTCTCTTTTGATGCCCGTGCACCATTAATATGCCGCCGAGTATCACTCTAGAAATATAGTTATTTGATAGAAAATATAATGCTCTGTAGGATTCAATGGGTGTAGTTTACTCGCCTGCCGTCTAAGATGCCGAAAAACTTCAATGAATGGAAATGTTCATAGAAAGCCTAAGTTTCTTTTTTATGCCCGTGCACCATTAATATGCCACCGAGTATCACTCTAGAGATAATGTTATTTGATAGAAAATATAATGTTCTGTACGATGCAGTGGGTACGGTTTACTCGCCTGCCGTCTAAGATGCCGAAAAACTTCAATGAATGCAAATGTTCATAGAAAGCCAAAGTATCTTTTGATGCCCGTGTACCATTAATATGCCGCCGAGTATCAACCTAGAAATATAGTATAGATAGAAAATATAATGCTCTGTAGGATTCAGTGGGTGTAGTTTACTCGCCTGCCGTCTAAGATGCCGAAAAACTTCAATGAATGGAAATGTTCATAGAAAGACTAAGTTTCTTTTTTATGCCCGTGCACCATTAATATGCCGCCGAGTATCACTCTAGACATAAAGTTATTTGATAGAAAATATAATGTTCTGTACGATGCAGTGGGTGCGGTTTACTCGCCTGCCGTCTAAGATGCCGAAAAACTTAAATGAATGCAAATGTTCGTAGAAAGCCAAAGTCTTTTTTGATGCCCGTTCACCATTAATATGCCGCCGAGTATCACTCTAGAAATATAGTTATTTGATAGAAAATATAATGCTCTGTAGGATACAGTGGGTGTAGTTTACTCGCCTGCCGTCTAAGATGCCGAAAAACTTCAATGAATAGAAAAGTTCATAGAAAGCCTAAGTTTCTTTTTTATGCCCGTGCACCATTAATATGCTGCCGAGTATCACTCTAGAAATAAAATTATTTGATCGATATTTTAATGCCCTGTACGATGCAGTGGGTGCGGTTTACTCGCCTGCCGTCTAAGATGCAAATTTTCTTCAATGAATGCAAATGTTCGTAGAAAGCCAAAGTCTCTTTTGATGCCCGTGCACCATTAATATGCCGCCGAGTATCACTCTAGAAATACAGTTATTTGATAGAAAATATAATGCTCTGTAGGATTCAGTGGGTGTAGTTTACTTGCCTGCCGTCTAAGATGCCGAAAAACTTCAATGAATGGAAATGTTCATAGAAAGCCTAAGTTTCTTTTTTATGCCCGTGCACCATTAATATGCCGCCGAGTATCACTCTAGACATAAAGTTATTTGATAGAAAATATAATGTTCTGTACGATGCAGTGGGTGCGGTTTACTCGCCTGCCGTCTAAGATGCCGAAAAACTTAAATGAATGCAAATGTTCGTAGAAAGCCAAAGTCTTTTTTGATGCCCGTTCACCATTAATATGCCGCCGAGTATCACTCTAGAAATATAGTTATTTGATAGAAAATATAATGCTCTGTAGGATACAGTGGGTGTGGTTTACTCGCCTGCCGTCTAAGATGCCGAAAAACTTCAATGAATGGAAAAGTTCATAGAAAGCCTAAGTTTCTTTTTTATGCCCGTGCACCATTAATATATATATAATAGGCCTTTTCATCTGCGTGAGATGTTTTAAACAGCATCCTGGTAACGACACTTGCGTTCGTGGCTGTATAGCCCTATGCGAGAGAGGATCCCACGTCCACACACGCGGCAGGTGTATGCTTGCCCAGGTGGGCGAGGGTTGGAGGCCTGCTCGTGGCGCCTCATACGTTTCTCTCTTAAAGAGGTAAACCAAGCATCGTCGTGTGTGGCTTGACCATCGTGAATAGCACGACGCCATACGGGTCGGTCTTCGGCCAGTTTTTGCCATTGGTTACATGTGATATTAAAAGTAACCATATCACGCTTGACGCAATCTTTGAAATATAATATGATAGAAAATATAATGCTCTGTAGGATTCAGTGGGTGTAGTTTACTCGCCTGCCGTCTAAGATATAAAAATTCTTCAATGAATGCAAATGTTCATAGAAAGCCAAAGTCTCTCAAAGAGGGCGGTACATCCACAAAATACTAGCATACAGAGACGTGCGTTAGAGGTCGGCTGTTAACAATATTCTCCACCTCGGCTAGTAAAGTGTTATATGTCTCTTCCCTGGGCGCGCGTTCTTTCAGGACGATTTTCAGTGAGCTCTTTACGCTTTTTATAAGTCGCTCCCATGCCCCACCCCAGTGTGGGCTGGCGGCGGGAATAAACGTCCATTTGGTCCCATTATTTATGGCAGCGTTGCGAACCTCTTCATTATTTTTCAGTTCCTGAAGTGCCCTTTTTAGTTCTACGTCGGCTCCACGAAGATTCGTTCCATTGTCTGAAAATATGTGTTGAGGCCATCCCCTCCTCGCGGCCATACGACGGAGGGCCATAATTAAGGCATCGGTAGTCAAGGAAGCGACGGTTTCCAAATGAATAGCCCGAACGGTTAAGCATGTGAAAATCACACCGTACCTCTTCTCCCGCCGTCTCCCAATAGCCACCTCTTGCGGACCGAACAGGTCTATTCCGCAGAAGGTGAATGGTCGCTGGTGATGAGCCATCCGTGCTTCAGGTAAGTTACCCATCCTTGGAATTTCTGGTCTGCTTTTCTTTATTCTGCAGACCATACATTTAGACGCAATATTTTTTACTGTAGGGCGAAGTTTAATAATCCAATATTTTTGTTTAAGGTTGTTCACCACAGTCTCTTGATTCTGATGAGCCGCGCTGACATGGTAAGACTTCACAATCAATCTAGTTATGTAATCTTTTCCATCTAGGATTATAGGCCTTTTTGTTTCAGGTGACACATCGGCAGCAGCATCAATTCGGCCCCCGACGCGCAAGACTCCGTGCTCATCAAGGTAAGGTGATAAGGTAAGTAGTTTACTACTTTTTTCCATGTATTTTCCTTGTTTCAGAATTTTAATTTCTTCACTAAACGATTGCGCCTGTGATTGTCTTATCAGCAGGCGCTCGGCTTCCTCCA
The DNA here is from genome assembly GCF_033807575.1 of Cydia pomonella. Lineage (NCBI taxonomy): Eukaryota > Metazoa > Arthropoda > Insecta > Lepidoptera > Tortricidae > Cydia > Cydia pomonella. The sequence goes on from NW_026907892.1 coordinate 42,046, forward strand.
TTGTCTTGTAATTATTATTATCGGTAAGTTTTCGACATTTTTTTATAAACTCCAAAACAGCGTGAGTACTTCGGAGTAGGCGCAACCACGATGAAAATCGCGTAGGCTCAGGTACAGGTAAGTCAATATACTCATTATTTACCATTTGTATAATGTTAACACACTCTAATTCATTGTCATTTATTGCAGGTTGTAAACAATCCTTCGGCCAAGTGCGCTCATTATCGTATAAGAAAACCGGTCCGTGTAGCCACTGATTTTGTAGAATCGACACATCGTACGCTTCCCTTGTTCCTATGTCCGCTACGTTAAGGTGCGTAGGGACGTACTTCCACTCATCACTGCAGGTAAGTTCATCTATTTCGCCTAAGCGATTAGCTATATATGGCTTATAAGTGCGACATTTGTTTCTGATCCAGTGTAAAGTCGTAGATGAGTCACTCCAGAATATTTTGCGATTAGGTTTTATTTTATGCTCTTTTATTATAGTGTCAGCCAGTCTAGCAGCAAGGACAGCAGAATTTAGTTCAAGTCGAGGAATGGACGTCATTTTATTCGATGAAATTCGGCATTTGCTTGCCACAAATGCGATGTACACATGTGCGTTGCTTTCCCAGCGCCAGTACGCAACGGTACACATAGCCTTAACAGACGAATCGCAAAACAAATGTAATTGTAGATTCGTATAGCATGCAGCGGGCGATGGTTCTAAGTTCAGCGGCTGCACCGGCGCGGGCGCGCCATCCTTGTCTCGCTCACTAGAGGTACCGGCCGCCGCCGCGATCGAGTCTGTCTCGTTCACTCCCGTGACTCCCATATGCGCTGCGTTATAGTAAAATCTCGGCAGCCGTATGTTACGTAATGACTGTAAACAACTTATCCAATTGCACCATTTTTCATATATCTTGTTAGGTATTTCCATATCCCAATCTATGTTTTCTTGCCAACATAATTGTAGAATCATTTTGCCATTAACAGTAAACGGAGATAGAAATCCATAGACGTCAAATATGGACATAACAACTCGCAAAATGTCCCGTTTCGTCGGTCTTTGTGTTCCGTTGATAATATTTTCAGGAATCTTCTTAAATGAAACGTCAAAACCCAGTACATCTTCATGCGGAAACCAGATTAAGCCGAGAGTTCGTTCGCTTTGATATTGTTCTCCGGTTTTAAACTTTACAGCTGCTTCGCCGAGAGTTGATTTTGGCATGGACTCGAGAACCTGTTTACTATTAGAAGTCCAGTTACGTAATTCGAAGCCACCTTGCTGATGAATTGATTTTATATCTCTTATCAACTCAATAGCGGTTTTTTTCATCTGGTAGGCTGTCTATATAATCGTCAACGTAGTGTTGGTTGTATATAGCTTCGCAGGCAGGTAACATCGTTGGCTCGAAACGCTGAGCATTCTTGTTTTTTATATATTGGGCTACGAAGGGGCTACAGTTAGCTCCGAATATTAGCGAAGTCATGACGTAGGTTTTCACTGGTCCCTTGGGGTCGCTTCGGTATAAAAAACCGTAGTGCATTTTGGTCCTCTTCTCTGATTTTGACTCTTAAAAACATATCTTTAATGTCGGCAGTTACACCAATCCTTTGCTCTCGGAACCGCAACATTATTCCAAACAGTGACCTCAGTAGGTCGGGGCCCTTAAGTAGGTAATGGTTTAGCGACAATCCATTTGTTTCAGCGGCGCAGTCAAAAACAAGCCGGAGGCGCTTCTTATTTTTATTATCCACTCCAAAATGTGGTAGGTACCATGTTTTGCTAGTTACTGTGGTATCTTTTAACTCTTGTGCGTAGTCATTGTCAAAGAGGTGCTGGACGCGCTCATTGTATCTCTCTCTATAGCCATCACATCTCTGCATCTTGCGCTCCACTCCCTTAAGGCGCGACATTGCATGAGGAAAAGAGTCAGGCAATTCACAATGCTCATTCTTCCAGGGGAGTCCAACGTACCACCGCCCATCAACAAGTTTAGACGTTTTGTCAAGTTTTTCTATGGCGCATACGTCGTTATAGTTCTCACGGGGTTTACTAGTTACGCCCAATGAGTCATACGTGAAAGAACGACGTACTTCTTCATGTAGATCTTGCAGCAGTCGTTTGTGCTCAGTCGCGTCATCGGTGACGTCATTGTTGCAGATAAACAGAGTTGAGTGCAGCGCGGGCACAGCTGACGACATACGGGCGGGAACTCTTCCATGTATGCACCAACCAAGAGGTGTGCGAGTGGCACAGGGCTCGTCAGGACTACCAACGACGATTTCCAAAGGTAACTGCAAGTGGTAGAAGTCTTGGCCTATCAGTATTTCTGGTTTTAAGTTTTCATCACAGAAATTATTTTTGAGTCCTTGTAAATGAGTAAATTTGTCACAATTCACTAAGTTCGTGTTATAGTTCGGTAGGTCAAGGTCGTTAACACTTTGCGCGGTAAGCGTAAACTTTTGTCCATTCTTGTTAGATATAGTTATATCCACGAGATAAGATTCGCACACTAGCTCAGAGTTCTTCCACGCGCCACGCACACGCATGCACTCGCGACGGCCGCGCGCCCCCACCCGTTTGGCGAGGTCTGCGCTTATCATAGTAACCGAGCTGCCGTCGTCAAGCAAACAACTGGTGCTAATCACACCACAGGGTCCATGGATATTTATGGGCACTACTTTTAATAAACCCTTTCGAGTAGAAGATGAGTTCATGTGCGTCACTACTTCCGTATTAGGCTCCGCTTCAATCTCGGTCACTTGCACTGTACTATTATTGTCCTCATTTTGTTTCTCATTAGGCACAAAATGCAATAACCGGTGATGCGCTAATCCACAGTTGTTTACATCGCAGGCCGCTGCGGGACAAGTATTTCGATCGTGATGTGATAACAAACACTTGTAGCATAAACCGCGGCGTTTAACGTATTGCCAACGATCTTTGCGTAAAGATTTTTTTAAACTTTTTACACTGCGGCAAATCATGTTTAGCTGTTTTACAGTAACGGCACATATTTAGTTCATTTTGTCCACTTTGCACTAATACAGTCTGCGCATTAAAGTCACTCTTATCGTGATATTTATTACGTTTAAAATTGTCCGGACGTGTGTTTAATAATGTAGCACTGCAGGTAGACACTTTGAGCGCTTCTTCGTGAAGAAAATTAGCCAATAAGTCGAATCTAGATGTAGTTCCTTCAATGATGCGTTGATAACTATAATCTGCCCATTTTGATAACAATATGGTAGGCAGCTTTGACAACACAATAGTGACTAGACTCATTCCTTGTAGGTATTCATCACGTTTTAGGGCACGTACGGCAGCGACGTAATTTCTTATTTTATTCGAAAACACAATGATTTCTTTGTGATAATCAGGGGTCATTGTGCCTAATCGTTTGATTTCGTAGACAATCCGGGATAAAATGACGTCAGGGTTCCCGAATTGTAACTCTAAGGTTGACATTAGTATTTCTGGAGATGTGGTACTGATAAGTAGGGCATTCACTGCGTCCTTGGCGGGTCCACGAAGACATTTCCTTAGGCGCCATAGGTTCTCACTATCGCTAAATTTGCAGACTCGGGTAGACTCGTCGAATGCAGATTTAAATTGAAGCCACTCCATAGGGTCTCCAGTAAATATTGGTAACTCTTTAGGTGTGCTGATGCGGCTTAGCAAATTAGAATTGTTGTTTTGGTTGCAAACAGAAGTGGACATAATATCCTTAAGTACACAGGCTAACTGTTGAATTGGACCATCGGTGCCGGAATCGGCCGGCGGGCGCAGCAAGCCTGAAGATTGACCTTGATTAGCGGCGTGCTGCGATTCCAACTCTAAATTACTGCGTTCTACCCACTTAGCAACTTCACTTCGATTATCGGTTTCCGACGGGGGACTGTATTCTTCTTCTAATTCGGCAAGGTCCGCTTCTAAGCGTTTATCGATAAGCTGCATTTCTATTCGTGCTTTCTTCTCGGCCGCCTCCAGTTCCAACTTCTTTCTACGAGCCTCGATGGTAGATGAAGACGATTTCCGGGACAAAGACTTATGGGAGCCGGGCATTTCCGACTTTGTACTTCGGGATTTTAACACCATTGGTTTATCAGGATGCACTGTTTGTGATTTCTTCTCGACTGACTCCAATTCTAGCTTGCTGCGAGCCTCCATAGAAGATGTAAATGATTTCTCAGACCCAGGTTTATGGGAGCCAGGCAACACGTCAGCTTTTAACATCTCGGATTTCACACTTCGTACTTCCAATAAATTGTCCGGTTGCACTTTAGTTTCATCATTTATAGCTGCACTTGTACACGGCTCACTTTGCACGGCTTCCTTTCTCTCCTGTTCTCTTCTTACAGTTCCACGGGTTTTGACCATTATTTTCGACGGTGGCGTGAAGAACATCAAGATCCGGCTCGAAGACCACTTTGTACGGTTTGTGGGTTCGTTTCACGATGAAAAAATAGTCGAAATTAGGGAAACTACTTATATTTTTAAAGAGGGCGGTACATCCACAAAATACTAGCATAGAGGGACGTGCGGAGAGTGCAACAGCTAATATCGACTGCTTTTAAAACTTGCTCTAGTGCGGTTAACTATCAGGACTGCCCCCGCGCATCCCGCTCTCCCCGGACGTCCCCTAGCTTTAACAAACGTAAAACTGGTATTTAAAACTTAAATCTAATTGCGTCGCTCACAGAAAATATAATGCTTTTTAGGATTCAGTGGGTGTAGTTTACTCGCCTGCCGTCTAAGATATAAAAATTCTTCAATGAATGCAAATGTTAATAGAAAGCCAAAGTCTCTTTGATGCCCGTGCATCATGAATATGCCGCCGAGTATCACTCTAGAAATAAAATTATTTGATCGATAATTTGATGCTTTGTACGATGCAGTGGGTGCGGTTTACTCGCCTGCCGTCTAAGATGCAAATTTTCTTCAATGAATGCAAATGTTCGTAGAAAGCCAAAGTCTCTTTTGATGCCCGTGCACCATTAATATGCCGCCGAGTATCACTCTAGAAATGTAGTTATTTGATAGAAAATATAATGCTCTGTACGATGCAGTGGGTGTAGTTTACTCGCCTGCCGTCTAAGATGCCGAAAAACTTCAATGAATGCAAAAGTTCATAGAACACCTAAGTTTCTTTTTTATGCCCGTGCACCATTAATATGCCGCCGAGTATCACTATAGAGATAAAGTTATTTGATAGAAAATATAATGTTCTGTACGATGCAGTGGGTACGGTTTACTCGCCTGCCGTCTAAGATGCCGAAAAACTTCAATGAATGCAAATGTTCATAGAAAGACAAAGTCTCTTTAGATGCCCGTGCATCATGAATATGCTGCCGAGTATCACTCTAGAAAAAAAATTGTTTGATCTATATTTTAATGCCCTGTACGATGCAGTGGGTGCGGTTTACTCGCCTGCCGTCTAAGATGCAAATTTTCTTCAATGAATGCAAATGTTCGTAGAAAGCCAAAGTCTCTTTTGATGCCCGTGCACCATTAATATGCCGCCGAGTATCACTCTAGAAATATAGTTATTTGATAGAAAATATAATGCTCTGTAGGATTCAATGGGTGTAGTTTACTCGCCTGCCGTCTAAGATGCCGAAAAACTTCAATGAATGGAAATGTTCATAGAAAGCCTAAGTTTCTTTTTTATGCCCGTGCACCATTAATATGCCACCGAGTATCACTCTAGAGATAATGTTATTTGATAGAAAATATAATGTTCTGTACGATGCAGTGGGTACGGTTTACTCGCCTGCCGTCTAAGATGCCGAAAAACTTCAATGAATGCAAATGTTCATAGAAAGCCAAAGTATCTTTTGATGCCCGTGTACCATTAATATGCCGCCGAGTATCAACCTAGAAATATAGTATAGATAGAAAATATAATGCTCTGTAGGATTCAGTGGGTGTAGTTTACTCGCCTGCCGTCTAAGATGCCGAAAAACTTCAATGAATGGAAATGTTCATAGAAAGACTAAGTTTCTTTTTTATGCCCGTGCACCATTAATATGCCGCCGAGTATCACTCTAGACATAAAGTTATTTGATAGAAAATATAATGTTCTGTACGATGCAGTGGGTGCGGTTTACTCGCCTGCCGTCTAAGATGCCGAAAAACTTAAATGAATGCAAATGTTCGTAGAAAGCCAAAGTCTTTTTTGATGCCCGTTCACCATTAATATGCCGCCGAGTATCACTCTAGAAATATAGTTATTTGATAGAAAATATAATGCTCTGTAGGATACAGTGGGTGTAGTTTACTCGCCTGCCGTCTAAGATGCCGAAAAACTTCAATGAATAGAAAAGTTCATAGAAAGCCTAAGTTTCTTTTTTATGCCCGTGCACCATTAATATGCTGCCGAGTATCACTCTAGAAATAAAATTATTTGATCGATATTTTAATGCCCTGTACGATGCAGTGGGTGCGGTTTACTCGCCTGCCGTCTAAGATGCAAATTTTCTTCAATGAATGCAAATGTTCGTAGAAAGCCAAAGTCTCTTTTGATGCCCGTGCACCATTAATATGCCGCCGAGTATCACTCTAGAAATACAGTTATTTGATAGAAAATATAATGCTCTGTAGGATTCAGTGGGTGTAGTTTACTTGCCTGCCGTCTAAGATGCCGAAAAACTTCAATGAATGGAAATGTTCATAGAAAGCCTAAGTTTCTTTTTTATGCCCGTGCACCATTAATATGCCGCCGAGTATCACTCTAGACATAAAGTTATTTGATAGAAAATATAATGTTCTGTACGATGCAGTGGGTGCGGTTTACTCGCCTGCCGTCTAAGATGCCGAAAAACTTAAATGAATGCAAATGTTCGTAGAAAGCCAAAGTCTTTTTTGATGTCCGTTCACCATTAATATGCCGCCGAGTATCACTCTAGAAATATAGTTATTTGATAGAAAATATAATGCTCTGTAGGATACAGTGGGTGTGGTTTACTCGCCTGCCGTCTAAGATGCCGAAAAACTTCAATGAATGGAAAAGTTCATAGAAAGCCTAAGTTTCTTTTTATGCCCGTGCACCATTAATATATATATAATAGGCCTTTTCATCTGCGTGAGATGTTTTAAACAGCATCCTGGTAACGACACTTGCGTTCGTGGCTGTATAGCCCTATGCGAGAGAGGATCCCACGTCCACACACGCGGCAGGTGTATGCTTGCCCAGGTGGGCGAGGGTTGGAGGCCTGCTCGTGGCGCCTCATACGTTTCTCTCTTAAAGAGGTAAACCAAGCATCGTCGTGTGTGGCTTGACCATCGTGAATAGCACGACGCCATACGGGTCGGTCTTCGGCCAGTTTTTGCCATTGGTTACATGTGATATTAAAAGTAACCATATCACGCTTGACGCAATCTTTGAAATATAATATGATAGAAAATATAATGCTCTGTAGGATTCAGTGGGTGTAGTTTACTCGCCTGCCGTCTAAGATATAAAAATTCTTCAATGAATGCAAATGTTCATAGAAAGCCAAAGTCTCTTTGATGCCCGTGCATCATGAATATGCCGCCGAGTATCACTCTAGAAATACAATTATTTGATCGATAATTTGATGCTTTGTACGATGCAGTGGGTGCGGTTTACTCGCCTGCCGTCTAAGATGCAAATTTTCTTCAATGAATGCAAATGTTCATAGAAAGCCTAAGTTTCTTATTTGTGCACTTGCACCATTAATATGCCGCCGAGTATCAAACTAGATATAGTTTTATTTGATACGTAGTATAATGTTCTGTACGATAGAGTGGGAGTAGTTTACTCGCCTTCCGTCTAAGATGCAAAAATTCTTCAATGAATGCAAATGTTCATAGAAAGCCAAAGTCTCTTTGATGCCCGTGCATCATAAATATGCCGCCGAGTATCACTTTAGAAATAAAATAATTTGATCGATATTTTAATGCTCTGTACGATGCAGTGGGTGCGGTGTACTCGCCTGCCGTCTAAGATGCAAATTTTCTTCAATTAATGCAAATGTTCGTAGAAAGCCAAAGTCTCTTTTGATGCCCGTGCACCATTAATATGCCGGCGAGTATCACTCTAGAAATATAGTTATTTGATAGAAAATATAATGCTCTGTAGGATTCAGTGGGTGCAGTTTACTCGCCTGCCGTCTAAGATGCCGAAAAACTTCAATGAATGGAAATGTTCATAGAAAGCCTAAGTTTCTTTTTTATGCCCGTGCACCATTAATATGCCGCCGAGTATCACTCTAGACATAAAGTTATTTGATAGAAAATATAATGTTCTGTACGATGCAGTGGGTGCGGTTTACTCGCCTGCCGTCTAAGATGCCGAAAAACTTAAATGAATGCAAATGTTCGTAGAAAGCCAAAGTCTTTTTTGATGCCCGTTCACCATTAATATGCCGCCGAGTATCACTCTAGAAATATAGTTATTTGATAGAAAATATAATGCACTGTATGATTCAGTGGGTATAGTTTACTCGCCTGCCGTCTAAGATGCCGAAAAACCTCAATGAATGGAAAAGTTCATAGAAAGCCTAAGTTTCTTTTTTATGCCCGTGCACCATTAATATGCTGCCGAGTATTACTCTAGAGATAAAGTTATTTGATAGAAAATATAATGCTCTGTACGATGCAGTGGGTGAGGTTTACTCGCCTGCCGTCTAAGATGCTGAAAAACTTCAATAAATGGAAATGTTCATAGATAGCCAAAGTCTCTATTAATGCCCGTGCACCATTAATATGCCGCCGAGTATCACTATAGAGGTACCGTTATTTGATTGATGATATAACGCTCTGTACGATGCAGTGGGTGTAGTTTATCTCGCCTGCCGTCTAAGATGCCGAAAAACTTCAATGAATGCAAATGTTCATAGAAAGCCTAAGTTTCTTATTTGTGCACTTGCACCATTAATATGCCGCCGAGTATCACTCTAGATATAGTTTTATTTGATACGTAGTATAATGTTCTGTACGATAGAGTGGGAGTAGTTTACTCGCCTTCCGTCTAAGATGCAAAAATTCTTCAATGAATGCAAATGTTCATAGAAAGCCAAAGTCTCTTTGATGCCCGTGCATCATAAATATGCCGCCGAGTATCACTTTAGAAATAAAATAATTTGATCGATATTTTAATGCTCTGTACGATGCAGTGGGTGCGGTTTACTCGCCTGCCGTCTAAGATGCAAATTTTCTTCAATGAATGCAAATGTTCGTAGAAAGCCAAAGTCTTTTTTGATGCCCGTGCACCATTAATATGCCGCCGAGTATCACTCTAGACATAAAGTTTTTTGATAGAAAATATAATGTTCTGTACGATGCAGTGGGTGCGGATTACTCGCCTGCCGTCTAAGATGCAAATTTTCTTCAATGAATGCAAATGTTCGTAGAAAGCCAAAGTCTTTTTTGATGCCCGTTCACCATTAATATGCCGCCGAGTATCACTCTAGAAATATAGTTATTTGATAGAAAATATAATGCTCTGTAGGATTCAGTGGGTGTAGTTTACTCGCCTGCCATCTAAGATGCCGAAAAACTTCAATGAATGGAAAAGTTCATAGAAAGCCAAAGTCTCTTTGATGCCCGTGCATCATGAATATGCCGCCGAGTATCACTCTAGAAATTCAATTATTTGATCGATAATTTGATGCTTTGTACGATGCAGTGGGTGCGGTTTACTCGCCTGCCGTCTAAGATGCAAATTTTCTTCAATGAATGCAAATGTTCATAGAAAGCCAAAGTCGCTTTTGATGCCCGTGCACCATTAATATGCCGCCGAGTATCACTCTAGAAATATAGTTATTTGATAGAAAATATAATGCACTGTATGATTCAGTGGGTGAAGTTTACTCGCCTGCCGTCTAAGACGCCGAAAAACTTCAATGAATGCAAAAGTTCATAGAACACCTAAGTTTCTTTTTTATGCCCGTGCACCATTAATATGCCGCCGAGTATCACTCTAGAGATAAAGTTATTTGATAGAAAATATAATGTTCTGTACGATGCAGTGGGTACGGTTTACTCGCCTGCCGTCTAAGATGCCGAAAAACTTCAATGAATGCAAATGTTCATAGAAAGATAAAGTCTCTTTTGATGCCCGTGCATCATGAATATGCCGCCGAGTATCACTCTAGAAATTAAATTATTTGATAGAAAATATAATGCTTTGTAGGATTCAGTGGGTGTAGTTTACTCGCCTGCCGTCTAAGATGCCGAAAAACTTCAATGAATGGAAATGTTCATAGAAAGCCTAAGTTTCTTTTTTATGCCCGTGCACCATTAATATGCCGCCGAGTATCACTCTAGACATAAAGTTATTTGATAGAAAATATAATGTTCTGTACGATGCAGTGGGTGCGGTTTACTCGCCTGCCGTCTAAGATGCAAATTTTCTTCAATTAATGCAAATGTTCATAGAAAGCCAAAGTCTCTATTGATGCCCGTGCACCATTAATATGCCGCCGAGTATCACTCTAGAGGTACTGTTATTTGATTGATGATATAACGCTCTGTACGATGCAGTGGGTGTAGTTTACTCGCCTGCCGTCTAAGATGCCGAAAAACTTCAATGAATGCAAATGTTTATAGAAAGCATAAGTTTCTTATTTGTGCACTTGCACCATTAATATGCCGCCGAGTATCACTCTAGAAATATAGTTATTTAATAGAAAATATAATGCACTGTATGATTCAGTGGGTGAAGTTTACTCGCCTGCCGTCTAAGACGCCGAAAAACTTCAATGAATGCAAAAGTTCATAGAACACCTAAGTTTCTTTTTTATGCCCGTGCACCATTAATATGCCGCCGAGTATCACTCTAGAGATAAAGTTATTTGATAGAAAATATAATGTTCTCTACGATGCAGTGGGTACGGTTTACTCGCCTGCCGTCTAAGATGCCGAAAAACTTCAATGAATGCAAATGTTCATAGAAAGACAAAGTCTCTTTTGATGCCCGTGCATCATGAATATGCCGCCGAGTATCACTCTAGAAATTAAATTATTTGATAGAAAATATAATGCTCTGTAGGATTAAGTGGGTGTAGTTTACTCGCCTGCCGTCTAAGATGCCGAAAAACTTCAATGAATGGAAATGTTCATAGAAAGCCTAAGTTTCTTTTTTATGCCCGTGCACCATTAATATGCTGCAGAGTATCACTCTAGAGATAAAGTTATTTGATAGAAAATATAATGCTCTGTACGATGCAGTGGGTGCGGTTTACTCACCTGCCGTCTAAGATGCCGAAAAACTTCAATGAATGGAAATGTTCATAGATAGCCAAAGTCTCTATTGATGCCCGTGCACCATTAATATGCCGCCGAGTATCACTCTAGAGGTACTGTTATTTGATTGATGATATAACGCTCTGTACGATGCAGTGGGTGTAGTTTACTCGCCTGCCGTCTAAGATGCCGAAAAACTTCAATGAATGCAAATGTTTATAGAAAGCATAAGTTTCTTATTTGTGCACTTGCACCATTAATATGCCGCCGAGTATCACTCTAGAGATAAAGTTATTTGATAGATAATATAATGTTCTGTACCATGCAGTGGGTGCGGTTTACTCGCCTGCCGTCTAAGATGCCAAAAAACTTCAATGAATGCAAATGTTCATAGAAAGACAAAGTCTCTTTTGATGCCCGTGCATCATGAATATGCCGCCGAGTATCACTCTAGAAATAAAATTATTTGATCGATAATTTAATGTTCTGTACGATGCAGTGGGTGCGGTTTACTCGCCTGCCGTCTAAGATGCAAATTTTCTTCAATTAATGCAAATGTTCATAGAAAGCCAAAGTCTCTATTGATGCCCGTGCACCATTAATATGCCACCGAGTATCACTCTAGATCTAGTGTTATTTGATGCATAGTATAATGTTCTGTACGATAGATTGGGTCTAGTTTACTCACCTGCCGTCTAAGACGCAAAAATTCTTCAAATAATGCAAATGTTCACAGAAAGCCAAATTCTCTTTGATGCCCGTGCATCATGAATATGCCGCCGAGTATCACTCTAGATATAGTGTTATTTGATGCATAGGATAATGTTCTGTACGATAGTGTGGGTGTAGTTTACTCGCTTGCCGTCTAAGATGCAGAAAAACTTCAATGAATGCAAATGTTCATAGAAAGCCAAAGTCTCTTTTGATGCCCGTGCACCATTAATATGCCGCCGAGTATCACTCTAGAGGTACTGTTATTTGATTGATGATATAACGCTCTGTACGATGCAGTGGGTGTCGTTTACTCGCCTGCCGTCTAAGATGCCGAAAAACTTCAATGAATGGAAATGTTCATAGAAAGCCTAAGTTTCTTATTTGTACACTTGCACCATTAATATGCCGCCGAGTATCACTCTAGAAATAGTGTTATTTGATACACATAGTATAATGTTCTGTACGATAGAGTGGGTGTAGTTTACTCGCCTGCCGTCTAAGATGCAAAAATTCTTCAATGAATGCAAATGTTCATAGAATGCCAGTCTCTTTGATGCCCGTGCATCATGAATATGCCGTCGAGTATCACTCTAGAAATAAAATTATTTGATCGATAATTTAATGCTCTGTACGATGCAGTGGGTGCGGTTTACTCGCCTGCCGTCTAAGATGCAAATTTTCTTCAATAATTGCAAATGTTCGTGGAAAGCCAAAGTCTCTTTTGATGCCCGTGCACCATTAATATGCCGCCGAGTATCACTCTAGAAATATAGTTATTTGATAGAAAATATAATGAGCAACTTAATGAGGTTGGACGGAAAATTTTTGCTGCCGTGGGATCGCTTAGGCGTCTCCGCAACTTTTTACCGCTTGCCACTAAAATTGCGCTGGCGCAATCACTTCTTCTTCCTATTCTAGACTATGCTGACATATCTTATCTCGATCTTACAGAAGAGCAATTAAACAAGCTTGAACGTCTTCAAAATGTGTGCATTCGTTTCATTTTTGGGCTACGGAAATTTGACCATGTCTCCAGCTTTCGGTCACAGCTCAAGTGGTTACCGATACGTTTTCGACGTAATACGCATATCCTTTCTCTTCTCTACAGTACCTTATTTATTTCTAATACTCCTGGTTACCTTAAAAAGCGGTTTAGTTTTCTTTCGTCTGTTAGGTGTTCTCAAAATCTTCTTCTTGCTCCCCCTCGGTCATCTAGTAAGTTCTACATCAAATCCTTCACTCTCCAGTCTGTAAGAATGTGGAATGCTTTGCCCATTAATATAAAACGAGCTCAATCCTTAACCATTTTTAAAAAACGTCTTAAAGAGCATTATTTATCACTTTCTTAGTCTTGGTCATTTCATTCATGTAAGTAAATTCTCCTTTATTTTCTCTACCTGGTTGTTACTTCACTCCCTAGAATGCTTAATATTTATTTATGTAGGTTTATGTAGTGTATTATTGTAATTTAAATAATTTATGTAATTTATGTAGTGTATGTTTTATTGTTTGTAGTTTATAATTTAAAATTAACATATTATAAGTATACTTGTTTTATTGTTGCTTTGCACTGCCCAATAGCCTATTTCTTGCCACCGGTTTGCTATCTGAAGGTTGTCTGGAAGAGATTGCTTTATAGCGATAAGTCCGCCTGTTGTTACCTACTAATTTAAGTCCTGTCTTTGTTTGTAATATGAGTTTTTCTTTAGTAGTGCACAATAAAGAATTTTATTATTATTATTATTGTCTGTCTTTTACAAATTCTCGGGACCATGGGGTCCCGGACATTTGGAAGGCGTGCGTGGGGCCGAAGCCAACACGTAGAGGCCCCTTGTAATAAGACAATTTACTCTAAATGTAATGTGACACCAACCGACGATTATCCCTGTTCACACTATAGCAGTGCACCCAAGGACAAGCCCCGGTTAGTGTAGGACTATTGTAAAAAAAAGGGTACCAAAATAAACCGGGCTATTGGGTTGAGTTGCAAGTGGACTGGTAACCGAGACTATGGAGAATACTATGGCACCTGCCCTGATCATATGTTTTTAAAAACACGACAAAATGGGCAGGTGGTGACTTGCCAACTCACAATATGGGTCCCCGAAAACGGCCGCTCGCACGGAGCGACAAGGGGACAACATTGCATGAGCGGCTCAGGGTGTGGAGAGGTGTGCGCCGCTTTCTACCCAGTGGCTGTAAGCAGCCACTGTGCCAACTCGCGTCTTATGCAAATTTCACTTCCACCCTGCGAGCATATAGCTCTGACACCCCCACTCTGGACGGCCGGTAAAGGCAAGCCAGAGGTGAGAATCCTGCGGCCCCTGCTCAGTGTTCACTCCAGCCGGCCAATCAAGGCATGCCGGAGAGAGGGACCTGGCCGACTCTCGGGGGTATGGGACCCAAGGGACGTCACTTCCCATTCAGCTCGCCACAAGCTGCCCTGGGGGCTAAATTATTATTATTATTATAATGCTCTGTAGGATTCAGTGGGTGTAGTTTACTCGCCTGCCGTCTAAGATGCCGAAAAACTTCAATGAATGGAAATGTTCATAGAAAGCCTAAGTTTCGTTTTTATGCCCGTGCACCATTAATATGCCGCCGAGTATCACTCTAGAGATAAAGTTATTTGATAGAAAATATAATGCTCTGTACGATGCAGTAGGTGCGGTTTACTCGCCTGCCGTCTAAGATGCCGAAAAACTTCAATTAATGCAAATGTTCATAGAAAGCCAAAGCCTGCTTTGATGCCCGTGCACCATTAATATGCCGCCGAGTATCACTCTAGAAATAAAGTTATTTTATAGAAAATATAATTCTCTGTACGATTCAGTGGGTGTAGTTTACTCGCCTTCCGTCTAAGATGCCGAAAAACTCCAATGAATGCAAATGTTAATAGAAAGCCTAAGTTTCTTATTTGTGCACTTGCACCATTAATATGTGCTTCATTACGTGCTTTCTTTGCTAGCAGAATGAAAGATTCTTAATGTATTTATTTATTAGCTTCAGATGTTTCGTCTTTATATATATATATGTATATATATACATATTTATTTATATATGTATGTGTGTATTATGTTTGTATGTATATGTTATTTTATGTATTTTGCTTGATTTGTTTTGCTATTGTAATTGTAGCACCGCTCTCAATCTCTCTGCTTAGCCTTAAGGTTGACTGGTAGAGAATGCCTCGTGGCATTAAGTCCGCCTTTTGTACTATAAGATTGTTTTCTTTTGTGCAATAAAGATTAAATAAATAAATAAATATGCCCCCGAGTATCACTCTAGATATAGTGTTATTTGATACATGTTATAATGTTCTGTACGATAGAGTGGGTGTAGTTTACTCGCCTGCCGTCTAAGATGCAAAAATTCTTCAATGAATGCAAATGTTCATAGAAAGCCAAAGTCTCTTTGATGCCCGTGCACCATGAATATGCCGCCGAGTATCACTCTAGATCTAGTGTTATTTCATACATAGTATAATGTTCTGTACGATAGAGTGGGTGTAGTTTACTCGCCTGCCGTCTAAGATGCAAAAATTCTTCAATGAATGCAAATGTTCATAGAAAGCCAAAGTCTCTTTGATGCCCGTGCACCATGAATATGCCGCCGAGTATCACTCTAGATCTAGTGTTATTTGATACATTGTATAATGTTCTGTACGAGAGAGTGGGTGTGGTTTACTCGCCTGCCGTCTAAGATGTTGAAAAACTTCAATGAATGCAAATTTTCATAGAAAGCCAGTCTCTTTGATGCCCGTGCATCATGAATATGCCGCCGAGTATCACTCTAGATATAGTGTTATTTGATAGAAAATATAATGCTCTGTACGATTCAGTGGGTGTAGTTTACTCGCCTGCCGTCTAAGATGCCGAAAAACTTCAATGAATGGAAATGTTCATAAAAAGCCTAAGTTTCTTTTTATGCCCGTGCACCATTAATATGCCGCCGAGTATCACTTTAGAGATAAAGGTATTTGATAGAAAATATAATGCTCTGTACGATGCAGTGGGTGTAGTTTACTCGCCTGCCGTCAAAGATGTTGAAAAACTTCAATGAATGCAAATGTTCATAGAAAGCCTAAGTTTCTTATTTGTGCACTGGCACCATTAATATGCCCCCGAGTATCACTCTAGATATAGTGTTATTTGATACATAGTATAATGTTCTGTACGATAGAGTGGGTGTAGTTTACTCGCCTGCCGTCTAAGATGCAAAAATTCTTCAATGAAAGCAAATGTTCATAGAAAGCCAAAGTCTCTTTGATGCCCGTGCACCATGAATATGCCGCCGAGTATCACTCTAGATCTAGTGTTATTTGATACATAGTATAATGTTTAACTACCTGTTTTAGTTAAGTTAAATGAAATATTTAAGTTATTTGTGCGCTCTAAACAAAATTTAATATACTGTTTTGTATTTATCTCGATAAGTGAATTGTAAATTCTTATGAGAATAAATGATCTTAAACCTAAATGTTCTGTACGATAGAGTGGGTGTAGTTAACTCGCTTGCCGTCTAAAATGCAGAAAAACTTGAATGAATGCAAATGTTCATAGAAAGCCAAAGTCTCTTTTGATGCCCGTGCACCATTAATATGCCACCGAGTATCACACTAGAGATAAAGTTATTTGACAGAAAATATAATGCTCTGTACGATGCAGTGGGTGTCGTTTACTCGCCTGCCGTCTAAGATGCCGAAAAACTGAATGAATAGAAATGTTTATAGAAAGCCTAAGTTTTTTATTTGTGCACTTGCACCATTAATATGTCGCCGAGTATCGCTCTAGAAATAATGTTATTTGATAGAAAATATAATGCTCTGTACGATGCAGTGGGTGTCGTTTACTCGCCTGCCATCTAAGATGCCGAAAAACTTGAATGAATAGAAATGTTTATAGAAAGCCTAAGTTTTTTATTTGTGCACTTGCACCATTAATATGCCGCCGAGTATCACTCTACAAATAATGTTATTTGATAGATAGTATAATGCTCTGTACGATGCAGTGGGCGTTTTTTACTCGCCTGCCGTCTAAGATGCCGAAAAACTTCAATAAATGCAAAGGTTCATAGAAAGCATAAGATTCATATTTGATGCCCGTGCACCATTGATATGTCACCGAGTATCACTCTAGAGATAGTGTTATTTGATAGATAGTATTATGTTCAGTATGGTATAGTGGGTGTGGTTTACTCGCCTGCCGTCTAAGATGCCGAAAAACTTCGATGAACGCAAATGTTCATAGAAAGCCTCAGTTTCTTATTTGATGCCCGTGCACCATTAATAAGCCGCCGAGTAATGTTATTTGATTGATGATATAATGCTCTGTACGATGCAGTGGGTGTAGTTTACTCGCCTGCCGTCGAAGATGCCGAAAAACTTCAGCAAATGCAAATGTTCATAGAAAGTATCAGATTCTTATTTGATGCCCGTGCACCATTGATATGTCGCCGAGTATCACTCTAGAGATAGTGTTATTTGATAGATAGTATTATGTTCAGTATGGTATAGTGGGTGTGGTTTACTCGCCTGCCGTCTAAGATGCCGAAAAACTTCGATGAACGCAAATGTTCATAGAAAGCCTCAGTTTCTTATTTGATGCCCGTGCACCATTAATAAGCCGCCGAGTAATGTTATTTGATTGATGATATAATGCTCTGTACGATGCAGTGGGTGTAGTTTACTCGCTTGCCGTCGAAGATGCCGAAAAACTTCAATAAATGCAAATGTTCATAGAAAGTATCAGATTCTTATTTGATGCCCGTGCACCATTATTATGTCGCCGAGTATCACTCTAGAGATAGTGTTATTTAATAAATAGTATTATGTTCTGTACGATACAGTGGGTGTGGTTTACTCGCCTGCCGTCTAAGGTGCAAAAATTCTTCAATGAATGCAAATGTTCATAGAAAACCTAAGTTTCAAATTTATTGCCCTTGCATCATTCATATGCCGTAGAGTCATACTATATACGAGTCATAGAGCATCTTATAGGGTATTTAAAGCAGCTTTTAGTAGAGCTGTACCCCTTTTAGTTTGGACGTTATAGCAGCAGCCGAATTATTTCTAAAAGGTTTGTGGAGAATAATAAATATTTTATTTTTTATCACCTTACTTCTGGATCGATGATTGGGGTTTCACTATATACGTTTCATTAAGCATCTAATAGACTATCCAAAACAGGTTTTAAGTAGTAGAGTTGTATCTCTTTTAGTGTGGACTATATAGTACTAACCGAAATATTTCTAAAAGGTTTTACGTTTTGTAGAAAAAATGAAATCTGTAATAATCGGCTGCAATTCTGCAGGGCAGTTTAGACAAAATGCCCTTATATAACGAGACACTGCCCTAACGTTCCACCAATATGTTTGTTTCCAATTTTTTGAAACGCTTGTATTACGTTCTATATTAACTAAAAGTTGCCCTAAAATTCAACTTTTATACGAAAAACGGCTTTAAATATGTTAAATTAACAAAATATATTTTGACAGATGCTTTCGCGCCCAAAACGCTTTTTGAAAATTGTGTGACGTCACAGTTTACGGTTTGACACATAACTTCATACACCCGTAGAAGATACGAACTGTCAACTGACATTTGTCATTTGTTGTTTATCACCTAACTGTCAACAGTGTCAATCCGAGAGTTGTGACGTCATCAGAATCTTCAAAGACGTTTCGTGTTTGGTCACGTGACGTGTGCCAAAAGATATTTTAAATTCAATATTTACAAAAATATGGTCATTACAGGTCCCCTAAAAGTAGTTTAACATGTTCTTATAATCCAAAAGAATTTATTGGGATACAATTCTGCCCTAAGATTTGTAGATGGAAACAACCCTATTGTGTTATGTATGGTGAGATTTCATACGGACTTCTTAATTTGGTAGGTTAATTTTAGTGTGATGTTGGCGGCCGACTGGCGCCAACATTTGGTCGCCAACTTTTGGCCGCTAAATGTTAGAGGCCGACTGTGACGCCAATATTTGGCCGCCAACTTTTGGCCGCTAACTTCACACCGGTTGCAAGATATAGCTAAAAGGTATTTTCATGCGAAAGAAAACTTCAGGATTACTTTAAAAATCAAGGAACTGCTTCACAAATGCCATATGGATAATATTCAGGTAATATTGGCTTGGATTCCAAGTCCTAGCGGAATAACGGGGAATGAGGTAGCCGATCATTGCGCTAAAGAAGCGATAACGATTGGTATCAACATGAATGACCGATGTTTCCCTCGCGACATTGCCCAAGCTCTGACCCACTTACGAGATACCTGGAACACCCGATGGCAAACTACTCAACTAAGGATCGCTAAGCATTTTCGCAGAATTCAACCAAATATTCTCCATAAACCGTGGTTCTCCGGTATACGGAAGCCAATGCCGAAGAACATTACTTCTACGATCATTCGCCTTCGACCGGGCCATGTTTGTACCCCTGTTCGCTTAAAAAAGATGCGTGTTCGAGACCACTCTCTGTGTGAATGAGGTCCAGTGTTGCCAACTGTAATGGTTCTGAATATGCTAGATTGAGGATGAAAAAATGCTAATAATATTATGCCTACTGTTCTTTATAATAAGGTTGAAAGTTGTATGTAGGGATTTTTCTTAAGAGATAGACATGTGCACTGTTTGAAGATTTATTTGCGACTGGATTTTGACACATACATGCATAATGCATACATTAATACGTTCACTCACACATGCTAAAAACGCATCTAACATACCGCCCACCAAAAGGGCATCGACCTTTTTTTAAGCTACATAGGTATAGATACAACTCATCTACAAAATTGTACATAGTATTTTACTATAACAAATTGTATGATTAACTACATAAATGCATGCAATTGCATTGACAAACTATAGCACTATGTTTAGTAAGGAAAGCAAGTACTTATGAGAGAGTATTACATAACAACAGGTCAGCAAGTTAGGTCAAATTCAATTACTAAAAGTTATAGAAATATTTAAGTATTTAGTTAGTTAGTTACAAAAACAAAGTAGAAGATTTGAAACATAGTTACGTGCAAAATTAATTTAATTTGGAGCATTAGGTAAATTACGATTCTGTATCAACAGGCTTAAGACACAATTTAGTAATAGTTATTTTTATGATTGAATCACCACTTTTAATTCAGTATACTCGTAGGTACATGGGTTAAGTTATCAGCGCCGGCGTGTTTATCCATTATGTGTCCAAGTACAAGCTGCCGTTTCCCAGGAGTATACCATTTCTAGGTGTATAGCCTTGGTGATCATGAATATGAAAGTTGCTATGTAGGCCTTACATGTTTTGGCACCTCGACCTTTAGACACAAAACATTGATAAAGACCGGCAAAATCAACACCGCTATTCAAAAAAGGTTTAGCAGGTGTTACTCTTTGTTTAGGCAAATCTCCGATCAGCTGATCTGTAGTAATAGCGTTATGTCTTGCACATTTGAGGCATTTTCTGAGGTAAGTTGTTAGTAATCCCTTAACTCTTAGGATCCAGTACTTCGTCCTTATATAATTCAGTGTCAGCTGGTATCGCCCATGTAATGTTCTTCGGTACGCGGCGTGCATGATGAGATTTATGAGGTATGTCAGGTGACAATTCCCTATAATTATAGGATGATTTCGTGCTTCATCTAACTCAGAATGGCACAATCTACCGCCCACCCTGAGGATATCGTTAGCGTCAAGGTAAGGGTTCAAAGTTCTTAGTTTGCTCTTAATGGTCACTCTTTTCCTTGTTTTTAAGCTGTCTATATCTTCATTAAAATATTCTGCTTGCACAGCTTTTATACATACTAATAGTGCCTTCTCTAATTCTTGTGTTGTTATTATCTTTTCTGTGTTTGTATTTTTATCTTTCAGGTACGTTAAGAATCTTCTGGCGTAAGCGATGGACTTTAGTAAATCAGGTAAAGTATTATATTTTTCAAACTTCTCAGGTAACATTTTACAGACTTCTGTATTTTTATTTCTATTTAGCTTAGTGTGAGTGATCTGTCGATACCCCCCGTCAGGGGGGTATGAGGGGCCGCTACCGCTCCATGGCTGCGGCGGCTGTCGCGGGTCGCTTCCCCACCGACTGGTGGGGTGGTCGAATGGCCGTCATTTTGGGAACGGTGTGGGTAGCTCTATTTAGCTTAATCTTTTTCATTTCCAGGTCTGTCTCTTCTATGATTGGATGTTCTAACCTTTTATTTTTATGTTTCAGCCACTGCGTTCCATTCCACCAGCAGCGGTCGCAGATCTTCAATTCACTCAATGGCATGCTTCTGGGTGAAATGTCAGCAGGGTTATCCGTAGTTCGAACTTAATACCATTGGTTTGGAAGAGTCTCTTGTATAGTCACAACTCTATTTCTTACGAATGTTTGCCATTTTGCGGGATTTCCATGCAGCCAGGACAACACCATTGTAGATTCTGTCCACGCGTACATCGTACTGGTAAGTTCAAATTCTTTAAGGAAGTCAGTGCTATTGGAAGCCCATTTTTGGAGTACAAACCCTTCCTTCCTCCAAATTTCAGTGATCTGCTTAGCAACATCTACAGCCTCTTGCGCTGTGTGTGGCCCGGTCATCAGGTCGTCCATGAAAAAATCTTCCCTTATGGTTTTTGATGCAAGCGGGTACTCCTTGCCTTCATCTTCTGGTACTTGATGGAGTGTCTTGATAGCAAGATTAGGCGCAGAAGTAGTGCCAAAAGTTACACGAAGCAATCGATATTGCTTATCAGAATCGCTTGTCTTTGTTGTTTCCTTTTCTTCCTTAATCACAGCGTGATAGGGTATATATACTTCCTCATTGTTAACTTCTTCTTCAGGAACTTCTTTAATGTGGTTTAGATTCATGTATTCTTCTATAGTTTTAACATACTCATTCTCTAGATTTGGATCCCTTTTGAATATTTTTTCTTGTTGTTTCAGTTTCAGCATGGCGATGTCTCTTGTTTGTCCTTTTGGAGATAGTGGTTCTTCTTTTTTGAATGGTAACGTTACTATGTATCTTCCTTCTTCGTTTCTTGTATGCGTTTCCTTGTAAATCATTTCACACCTTGCTTCTTCTCTCGTGTGACTCTTCTTTGTATCTGTAGTATCTATCTCCCAAAATGCCTTTAACATGTCGTCCACGTCGACCTGATGATGCATCACAACTATGTTTTCTTGTAAAGCGTCTGCTGTGCCTTCTACGTCTCCGAATATTATCCAACCTAGGCTAGTTTCTTGGGCGCATGGAGTGCCAGGTGGACCTTTTTTAACTTTGCCTTCTAGTATTTGTGCATACACTTTTACACCAAGTAACATGTCTACTCGCCCTGGCTGGTGGAACTTAGGATCAGCCAGAGTGAGTCCTTGTATGTGTGACCAGGCTTGTGGGTCATACTTTATCTTCCTTGATGGTAGTTGTGATGTGAGCTTTGAGGGCATTATATAAGCTTTGACATCTAGCTGGAAACTGTCATCTTGATTTGATAATACTTGAACATGTGTTACGCTGTTGATCTTCACCTGGAGGTCGCCGACACCGGTAACAACTCCTCTCACAGGTGACCTCTTGACTCGCAGCGCTTGTGCTGCGCGTTCGCTTAAAAAGCTTGATTCTGACCCTGGATCAATTAAACAACTAAAGGGAGTCACGTGACCTTCGTCGTCCCTTATGGATATCATTGCCGTTGCTAACAGGCCTTTGGATTTCTTGCAGGCAAAGTTACACGAAATTTCCACCACTTCTACTTCTTCATCATTCTGCGGGTCTTCTTCGTGGTGTGTAAGCTGACTGTGGTGAGCTTGAGTTTTCACTGACTCCTCATTCTGCGCTTGGTGTATCATGGTGTGATGCCTCTTTTTGCATATACGACATGAAAAGGAAAGACGACATCGTGATGCAGAATGTCCAGGCAGGAGGCAGTTGAAACATAATTTAGTTTTCTTCACATAGTCAATTCTCTCCACAGGTGACATTTTCGTGAACTCTTGACAGTGACATAAAGTGTGTTCATCCCTACATAAAACACAGCTCTTCGATGTTGTTGATACGTGGTAAGACTTTTCCTTAATTGTTTTCGCTTCTTGAGGTATGGTAGCAGTGACAGGGTTAACCAGTTCTAGCGTGCGAAACTTTGACTCGAGATACTTTTTTAATTCAGTCCACTTGGGTAACTGCTCAGCATTCAAACTGTAGGCGTGTTCCACCCAACCCTTATGAGTTTCGTTGTCGAGTCGATTCACCACTAGGTATATTATGAACGGATCCCACTCGTTTATATTCACTTGAAGATTTTGTAAATCATTCAAACATTGCGTGGTAGTATCCAGTAGATGTTTTATTTGACTAGCTGTTTGCGTAGTACCTTTCCTTTGATTAAACAATCTCTTCAAAAGGGAGTTCACAATTAACCTCTTATTACCATACCTTTGCTTTAAAGTCTCCCAGGCTAACTGATAATTTTGTTCTGTAATCGTAACATGCTTCAATAATGCAGCGGCTTCACCGCCGATACTTGACTTTAAATAGTGCACTTTCTGAACCTTACTAAGACTCGTGTTGTTATGTACTAACGACGTAAACAAATCATGAAACGTCGGCCACTCTTCATAGTTATTAGAAAACACAGGTAAAACAATTGCAGGTAACTTCACATGTTGTTGTACAGCTTCAAACATCGTGATATCCAGCGAACTTGTTCCATGAACATATGTGGGAGCGGCAGCAGCGAGCGCGTCCTTGATATCACCTTGTAAACATAGGTATAACTCCTCCACGACATAATATTCTTCCTTGAGAAAATACTGCATCTCGCCGCGCTCCTGCATCGTAGTATTCTGTACCAGCTGTTTATGCGCCGATGTAAACGTTTTCCAATAAGAGTCGATGCACTGTGCTCGAGATTCTAAGTAGCCTTTAGTTAAACGTTGTTTGGGACATTTCTTCAAATTAGTTTCAGTTTTCTTCAATAATACCGCTGTATCCTCCAAAACACGAATTAACTGTTCGTTAGTACTCATATTGCAGCGTTTACTTGTTCATTCACGTAAACAACACGATAACACAACTTATTTAACTTCACTTTATTTTATTTGTCATAATTTCCTTATAGTTCGCAACTGCAGATAGTAAGTAGGCTCAGGAATGCGGTCCGCTATTGTTCTCGCCGGCCGACTGGACTTCGCTTATCTGGTTCCTCCTCCGGTTCGATGTCGACCAAATGTTCTTTATAATAAGGTTGAAAGTTGTATGTAGGGATTTTTCTTAAGAGATAGACATGTGCACTGTTTGAAGATTTATTTGCGACTGGATTTTGACACATACATGCATACATTAATACGTTCACTCACACATGCTAAAAATGCATCTAACACCAACTTTATTTGAAATATGCCAAAAGAAATGTCAAGTTAAATACATTACTAAAAATTATAAAAATCAAAATCGACATTGTCATTTTGATGCATATTTAATAACCTAAGACTAGGAGGACTTACATAACAACACTGTAATCTAGGATTTGTTTGATTGCCCACCATACCAAAGAAATTATGCGTGACCTGATTAAATCAGCCAAATATTCTGAGATAAGTACAAGGATTATGTAGTGACTGGGCGTTTTTTTAGAGTCTTGGTAACGACCATATGTCAAGGTCTCTAATTATGTAAAAAATAATTAAAAGTCAGTAATAAGATACAAATTAAAATATTTTTACTTTAAAAATAATAATTGAAGTCCAACATTTTACTTATTGTTACTACTTGTTACACACAACAAAACTAATTAAAATTGTCAATTAAATTGTCTATATCTTCGTCTTCTTCAGGAACCGCTGTCGACGACGAAGGCTGGCTGAGATCCAGTGTCGTAACTGTTTTTGGTTCCAATCGAGCGCAGAACTTCATCTGGAACTGTGTATGAGTAGCAGCATTTTCCAGCTCGCTTTAGGCCGAATCTTACGTACAAAATAGCATTTAGGGTTCTCACCGCCAAGCGATTGCGAAGTTTAGTCTTTACCAAATTCATCTGGCTAAATACTCGTTCAATGTCCGCATTTAAAAATAACAACAATGAAGATGTTATTGTTTTGTGTGGTATTCTAGATGACAATTTCTATTGTTTCTGCCAGCAACAAAACAGGCGAATATTGCACTTAATACAGATCACGGTTAAATTTATTGTAGAGCCGACATCTGCCTTGACTGGTAAAATCTGCGAACCTATATATTCGTATCTAATGTCTTCGACAGGATGAGCTTGTGTCTGTTATTTCTTTTTCTTCAAGTCCCCATTTTCTTGGGCCCTTCCTGCTTTTTTCAGACCTTCAGCAACTTCATACCGAAATAGTTTCCAGGGCAAAGTCACCTTCACCTTGCTCCTTTTGCATTCTTGTCGGTAAAGAAGCAAAGCGTTATTCATACAAATGTCGATCATCTGCACAAAAATAGCTAAATACCACTTGCGACTCTTGTATGGGATTCTGTAAAGAGCTATAAGCATATCTGCAAGGTCCACTCCCCCCATGTTTTTGTTGTAAAACTTTACTATTTGTGGACAATCAAAATCTGTTTTCTCTTTAGCATCTTTACAGTACCTCTTGATCTTAGACACTGGCTCTGCCCCGACGTGACTGCTTATCAAAGTCACAATCTTATTATCATGCCATCTTACAGCTGCTAGGCGAGTTTTTTTGCAGATAGCTTCCGCATAGCTACCACGAGGTTTCTCCTTCATATTTTTTTCAGTCGGCAAAATATTACCTGCTCCTTTTAACCTATTACTCCTTATTGTTCCACAGCCAAATATGCCATAATCCTCTATGCCATAAACATAGAACAACTAGGGCTGCGGTGGCAGTGTCTGGAGTCGAACCACTGGCATTGATTGACAAACTCGCGGCACCGCCTTCCTCGCGTAACCAGCTTCTGGTTTTTTCCCGCAGTCTTCTTATTGTAAACAAGAGGCTGATGGCTATCTAAAAATAGATAAAGTTTTTAATCTGGTTTCTACTTGAGTAACATTTCATACAACTTGGGCTTGAAACTTCGTTATTAGCGTCTTTGCTCTAACCGTAGCCCTATCTTGAACTATCTTGCGAAAAATATTCTGAAGAATGAAATTTAGTCCAAATGACTAATTTTTATACGTCTAAAAATAGTATGACATTGCAAATACATATACGACATATATCTTTATCTTGTGCACCGACTTAGCAAAATATACCTAAGCATGTTGTTAAACCTGACTGCATTTACGCAACAGCAACATCGTTAAATCAACAATATAATTGTTACAAACATTTCAAAACCAAGTAAATTAATAATGAACATAACATTAAATTTGTTACTAGGACAGCTGTTACATTCATGTAAGCCTAACTAGTTGTACGAGTAGCTAAAACCAGTATAACCTGACCTACGGGTATTCTACATCAAAACGAATAGGTCTACGAACGACTCGGCCACTTGTCTTGTCGTAGTTCGAGGAGTAGGCTGTACGTCCGTACCTTTAGTTAGTCTGTCCGTCGGTAATCAGGTCGGTAGTAAGGTTTAAGGCAATCTATGGAGATATTAACCACACGATCTGGAAGTTTAATTTTATAGACTTTGTCGAACGAAACGCTTAAGAACTTTGAATGAACCGTCATAGGGGGACGTCTAACTGTGTCGTCTCGGACAAAATCTTGAGTACATGTTTTCAAATCGGGATGAACAAAAAATGATCTAGAACTGCTGTGTGATTTTAAAGCGGATTTAAACTTACCTATGGTTTGGCGAATCCGCTCGACGAGAGTATCATCATCACCTGTCTCTGTACCATTAGTATCATAAAAATCACCTGGTAAACGAAGTTTCCTCCCGCATGTCATCTCGGCAGCAGTGGCAGCACTGACGCTATTGTCGCTTCCCAGCGCTGCACGAAGACCTAACATAACTGTTGGTAACTGATCTATCCATAAGTTATCAACCAAACTAGCTTTTACTGACGTTTTCAATGATTTTTGAACATTTCGACCATACCATTACTCTGAGCGTGGTATGGTGTAGACCTTAGCTTTTTGACTCCTTGAATCTTAAGCAAATTACTGAACAAACTACTTTCAAACTGTCTGCCTTGATCGCTGGTCAGTTTAAATGGACACCCGTAGCGCGTTATCCAGCCATCATAAATGACTCTAGCTACGCTCTCTGCATTTATCTTTAAGAGGAAGAGTCTCTGGCCAACATGTTTTCCTGTCAACGCAGTGGCGTAGCGAGGGGGGGGGGGGGGGGGCTAGGGGGGCCATGGCCCCGGGCGGCACATGATAGGGGGCGGCAAACACGGCATTTAAAAAAATATAAAATTAAGAATTCAACATTTTTCAAATCGCGCCACGAAACGCGCCAATGCACCGCGGGAACGAACGACGCTAGGCGAGGGGGCCTAACGCAAAAAACGAAATTCGTAAATTGCGTGGTTCTTTCTCTTTTACTCTCACTAAGACGTAATTAGAGTGACAGAGAAAAATGTCCGCAATTGACGAACTCTGATTTTTGCGATTATAGCCCAGGGACGGTCCAACGCTGTCGGAGTCCGGCGTTCGGGGCCACCGCCGAGCTTACACGATTGTCCACTAGTTATATGTTATATGACGTCACATCAAATTGAACATAGCGCCCCCTGCGCACCACATAATTCCGGGTGCCGTCGGCGCCTTCATTCTAAAAAGCGGCCAAGTGCGAGTCGGACTCGCCCATGAAGGGTTCCGTACCATTTATGACGTATTAAAAAAAACTACTTACTAGATCTGGTTCAAACCAATTTTCGTTGGAAGTTTGCATGGTAATGTATATCATATGTTTTTTTAGATTTTTATTCCGTTATTTTAGTTACAGGGGGGGGGACACACTTTTTTTCACTTTGGAAGTGTCTCTCGTGCAAACTATTCAGTTTAGAAAAAAATGATATTAGAAACCTAAATATCATTTTTGAAGACCTATCCATAGATAGCCCACACGTATGGTCTGATGAAAAATTTTTTTTTTTTAATTTTATGACGTATTAAAAAAAAACTACTTACTAGATCTCGTTCAAACCAATTTTCGGTGGAAGTTTGCATGGCAATGTATATCATATATTTTTTTTAGATTTTTCATTCTGTTATTTTAGAAGTTACGGGGGGGGGGGGACACACATTTTTCCACTTTGGAAGTGTCTCTCGCGCAAACTATTCAGTTTAGAAAAAAAATGATATTAGAAACCTTAATATCATTTTTAAAGACCTATCCATAGATACCCCACACGTATGGGTTTGATGAAAAAAGATTTTTTGAGTTTCAGTTCTTTTACGGAACCCTAAAAAGTCGGACATAGCCGCGCCGCGCGCGTTCGGGTACCGGGCGCTTTCAGCGCCCTCATGCCAAAATAGTCGGGCGTAGCCCGATGAACTTATTAAGTACTTAATAGTATTTGTCAGGATCATGGTAAAAGCATCGGGCGTAGCCTGACGTAGGTATTGGGTGCTTTGCGTGCGCTGCTGTTTAAGGCGCCCTCGCACAAAAAAAAGTAAAATGAATGTAAATAATTAATCACGAAATGATAACCCCAAAATGAATTAAATAAAAAATAAATTCAAAAACTAAAACCAGACTACTGAAAATCGCGCTCTAAAACGTATGAAACAAGAAAAAAATCTTATCTGAACTAATCATTTACTTTTACCTTAAAGCTTATGACCGTAGCATACCACGGCTGTCCTTTACATATGTTTGAGAATATTGAATATACAACGTGGGAATGAGTAACCTGACAGCAGTGCCGGATTAAGACATTTTGATGCCCTAAGCATTTCTAGACCATGGTGCTCATCAAGAGTACATTGAATTTTCTTGGTAAATTGAGTGACGTTTATTGCCGCATTACTGCTGAGAATAGAATTTTCAATCCAACACATCATTTTATCACGGAAATTGACAGTACTGCAGCAGTAATGTTCCAACAGTATGTAAGGTCAAGTGTTAGCAAATTGAAGATCGTGCTTCGCATAAGGCCGGAGGCGAGCCAACCAATGTTCCGCACAGGGTTTTGCAACCTCTAGAGCTTTCCTGCGAAGCTCATTCATGTGAGGGCAAAGGCAGAGCTTCAGTATGAGCTTAGCCATTAGGGGACTTAATAGGGTAAGATTTAAAATTACCACTGATCCGATGTTTCAAAAACTGCGTTGTCCCCATGGTCTCGGAAAAGACTGGGTAAAGTCGACATCAGTATCTTGACGTTGGAGGTAATTTTAGAACTTAATCAAACGCGATTAAGTCCCGTTTTCTTAAAAATAATGTGTCACAATTAGGCCAATAAAATCAGTTTTCTTCGAATTTGGTCCTAAAATGCGTGTAATCCTAGTTTGCTCCATTCCTGGAGGTGTGCATAAATGTTTCCTCTTTTTCAGTTTTTTTGCTTGAAAATCGAAAACGGTACGTCCGGCGTAAAATTTGTTCTAATTATGATTAAAACTGATATCTGAGGATCCGAAATGTAATTTAATTATGTTCTTGCAATAAAACATATTGATTTATTGAAGGTACCCTAATATGTATTCCTAGTCTAAATTGTATAAAAAGGTCGACATTTTTTATTTTTGGTAAAATCATGTTAAAAATCCAAAAACGCGTTCTTACCAGTGTCTAATCCACGAACTGTCCTATGTCCTTCAAAATCAAGTGGTTTCGAAAGGAAAAAAATATCTCCTAAGGATCCCAAAATGTATGCCTCCTGGGATGGAGCAAACTTGGATTACACGCATTTAGAATGAAATGAAAGTATTAAAACATTTTCCAGCTTGCTGGGAATTAATTCCTCAAAACGCTATTTTTGGATTTAATTTGATTGGCCTAAATCGTTAAAGTTTAAATCAGTGTTTTTAAAGGCAAAGTCTAAGGCTGAGCTTTTCATAAGGCTGAACGCGCGGAGCGTTCGATCGGCGCTTACGGATGAGGCATGGATGAGGCCAAAGGTCGAGCTGGAAGAAAGCATTTGAATTTGACCACTGGCGAGGTATGAATGGCTGAACGTCCGGAGCGTCCGATCGCGGTGGGTTATCATACAATACAACTGATGGCGAGGTGTGAGCAAGGCAGAAGGCCCAGCTTCGAGAGAGGACAGCTTAGATTTGGATCCATGTTAAGTGAAAGTAAGGCAGTTTGCACAAAGTAGAAGGCCTAGCGTCGCATAAGACCTAACGCCGAACTGCAAAAGAGTGGCTTGAAATCGAACCTATGTAATCACGGTTCTCCTACTGCTCGGCCTTTGGCTTAAGTGGAAACCAAAACTTAATAAGTTGCTTTTGGTTTTGTGCCTTCGCGGGGCCCTTTATAACAGTTTGACAATTAGGTCGCAGGATCGTGGTTCTGCACCAACTCGGCTAGGCCGACACATCTGGCGTGCAAGAGAGCAAAATTCGCTACAAAATCGGTAATCTACTTCGAGAAAATCGGTTGGCCACAAGCCCGACGGTAAGATATTTTGGCTATTAGCTTTGAGGGCCTCCGCGAAGGGTTGGTGATGTGCTTACGTGTCCTCACTCTATTACGACCCTTCGTTATTAGATGGGTACTTGCACACGTCAAAGTCGACAAAAAGTTTCGTGTACATAAGTACTACGACTGCGATGCAGCCTGCGCGTTTTTTTCCTACGATTTTGGTGCCCCCCTAGACGTGGTGCCCTAAGCAAGTGCTTATTTTGCATAATGCTTAATCCGGCACTGCCTGACAGATTTTAAAGGTGTATTCTTGACCGCATTTAGGGACTAAGATCTCATACAAAGTTTTCTAAAATCAGTCTTGTTATACAGATAATGGCAATTGTTGTGAAAATCTGGGGGCAATCACCCCCAACCCTTTAAATTAGGGGATGAATCATGGAAGATTGTCATAAGTAACTTACATAAAGTTCGGGCTTGTAGAGTTAGAAGCGTGGCTCTACAAGAGATCTGATAACTTTTTGACAGTGCGAGGCTTATGGTTTCGTCTTGGCAACATTTTATATGAAAATGTTTTTGATGGGATATGTTTTTGTATTAGGTAATAAAATAACTTAGTAAAAAACGCTTTTATGGCTGCGACGCTGGTACTATGTGACTTGCTTTAAACATAGATACCTACTGACAGACATTAAAGTTTTAAAGGAAACTCGCAAATAAAAATAAATGACATGTCGTATGCACAAAACATATACCCACAATTTTTTTTGCCAAATTTAATCAAAAGTCACCCAACATTTTTTGCTCCTTATGACCTCAGGAATGCGAGGTTAAATCTGTCGGGTTACTTGTTCCCACATTGTGTACAAAATTTAGTAGAGAATTTAATGCGGCCCTATGGGGGAAGGTCACTAACCTATGCTAAAAAAATATTTAATAATCGATTGACATTAGCACGCCGGTATGTTGAATGTTGTTAGAAATCGTGTAGAATACCCTTTACATGTATTGTCTATCAATATAAACAGGCAACACCTATTTTTCTTCTCTATGATACCGCTCTATAAAAACCTATCCGGTTTGTCTTTGATCTCCGCTCTGTTCGATATATGGCTCTCCATGAAGTCACTCCCAATTATATATTTTATTATATTTAAATATGTGACATTTTAATCAATGTACATCGTGCTTTGACGTATACGAAATGTAGTGTAATTTGTGGTAAATTAAAACTACTATTTTGTTGAGCAAGGATATGATTTTATTTCCGACGACATAAACCACAATCCTTCGTGGCACTCTTACGCCGAGCCCTGCGCCTGCATCCTGCACATCAGATTATGCGCCCAGATGCTTGTGCCGCGAGGAAACTGGAAATCAAAACCTAAGAAAGGTATGTCGGAAACATTGATATTCTGAGGTTATAATCGCATCGCCCTCGTGATATTATAACCTACTAATTCTTCGCTTGCTCAACCACTATCACAATTTCGTCGTCAAGAATGTCGTCACATAATGAACATAACGGACATATTCCCGTCGAGAAGCTGGATGGCTTGGGAAATTATTCAAATTGGAAATTTGCCGTGAAAATGTTACTTACGCTGGATGGTCTATGGGGCTGCGTGGAAGGTACGGATACCGATGCGACCCGCGAGATCCGCACCTTAGCTAAGATATGTTTAACGATTAAGCCCGCGTTGTACCAGTACGTGCAAGATGCCACGTCGGCAAAGGACGCCTGGAAGAAGCTTGCCGATGCCTTCGAGTCCAAAGGTCTATACAGAAAAGTGCTCTTGTTACGTCAACTGCATAAAATTGAATATAATCAGTATAGCGGCATGTCGGAATATATCGAGGCGGTCATGAGTCTCGTTCAACAGCTCGACGATATAGGCAAGAAAATAGACGACGATGAGGTAGCGGAAATCCTGTTGAGTGGTTTATCGCAGGAATTTGACAACCTGGTGTCTGGTCTGGAAACCGCCTGTCTTACGAGCACACTCACGGTGGAGCTTGTGCGGGCCAGATTGCTGCAAGAAGAACACCGGAGAAGTGAGGGTGACCAGGAGGGTGTGAAGGCCTACCTAGGAAGCAAAAAGAAGAAGTCATCGCCTATGTTCTGCCAGTTCTGCAAGAAGAGCGGACACACTATCAAGCGTTGCTTTAAACGCAAGAAGGAGCTGAAGAACAATGAAGAGAACCACACTATGTTTGAATCAGCCATGGTATGCAGCGGCAGCAGCAGCCATGACTTTGTGGTGGACTCCGGCGCATCCCAACATATGATTGCTAATAAGGAATTACTAGAAGAACCTAGAGGTAAAAACTCTACTATTTATATAGCTAATGGTAATAAGTTACATAGCAATTGTACTGGTAGGGTCCCTTTGTGCTCCAATATTAGCCTTATAAATGTTCTCCATGTGCTTGGAAGACTCCTCCTCAAGGATGTGTCGCATTTGAGCCTTGTATTTATACAGACCATTTTCCTTAGAAGCAACTAATACTTGATTGCCAGTGACTTTAACATCATCAAAGACTTTACAATGATCCCTATCAAACATGACAGTATAACCCTTTTCAGTAATTTGACTAACAGACAGTAAATTGCTGGAGAGGTCAGTCCAGCAATTTACTGTCTGTTAGTCAAATTACTGAAAAGGGTTATACTGTCATGTTTGATAGGGATCATTGTAAAGTCTTTGATGATGTTAAAGTCACTGGCAATCAAGTATTAGTTGCTTCTAAGGAAAATGGTCTGTATAAATACAAGGCTCAAATGCGACACATCCTTGAGGAGGAGTCTTCCAAGCTCTTGCAGACTAGGCAAGAGACAGTGAATGCTCACACTGTTTCGACTGTGCCAATGGACCTAATCCACAGACGCTTAGCTCATTTGTCTGAACCAGGTATGAGGGTTCTTGGTGATGGGAAGAAATGCATGAACTTACATTTTCAGAAAGAAGACACCATCAGTGGTAGATGCGAGCCATGCCTGACAGGCAAGATGGTGCGAGCACCATATCCTGCTGTCAGCATGAAGCGCACTACCCAACCTTTGGAACTCATCCATTCAGATGTGGCTGGACCTATGCAAGTCAAAACTTGGGGTGGAGCTCGTTACCTTTTGACCTTTACAGACGACCATACCCGGAAAACTTGGGGCTACCTTATGAAGCACAAATCAGAGGTAAGTTCACATTTTATTAATTTTAAAAACTATGATAGAGAAACAATCTGGTTTATCCATTAAAATTTTGCGCAGTGACAATGGCCTTGAGTTTACAAATAATAAACTGGCCAATTATCTTAAAGACCATGGTATTTTACACCAAACCACTGTTCCTTACAATGCTGCTCAAAATGGAACAGCGGAACGGGCTTTTAAAACGATTTTTGATAAAACTAGGGCTATGCTGCAGGAATCCGGCCTGTGTAACCGTTACTGGGGAGAGGCAGTTATGACAGCCACTTTCCTGAAAAATAGGTCTCCTACCAGAGCGCTTTCAGGTGGAATTCCCGAGAGCTTATGGACTGGGTCTCCTATAGACATCAGTCATTTACGTGTCTTTGGATGTACTGCTTATGCACATGTTCCTAGTCAAAAGCGTCAAAAACTTGATGCAAGGGCAAAAGCGTTAATTTTTGTTGGTTATGGTGATACCTTTAAAGGATACCGTTTGATTGATCCCACTAATCCTCACAGAGTTATACAGTCCAGATCTGTTATTTTTAATAAGGATAAATTTATAGGAAAACATGATAGTTGTAAAAAGACTTGTGGAGCCAATTTCTATAATTATTATATCGATAAAGACAATTTTAATATTCCAATGCCTAATAATGAACATAATTCTTTGAATGCATTGAATAATTTTAATGATTACTCTAACAAACTTTTTGATGTTAATGATGTCATTCAAAACAATGAAAAAGATAAATCAGCTGAGTGCTCATCCTCTTTTAATCAATTTTCAGATTCAAAGACACCAACGCGACCGGCATGGTCTCCGCTATCTGAACCTTACTGTACGGGCGATGAAGGTGAAAGTGACAGTCCCGGTGATGAAGATTGCGTCCCAAAGGGCGCCTTGTCTTCTCTGCCGGAGTCATCATTTGATAATCATGACGACGGTGATGAAGTGGGTGCACCAGAGGGTCCCATGCCTTTTCTGCCGGAGTCTGCACCAAGTGAGCCGACGCTGCCGGCTGTTTCCGACACGTCTCGTTCACGTCCCGTACGTAAAACACGAGGTAATGTGCCACACCATCTCAGAGACTATGATTTATCTATGATAGCAGAAGGTTATTCGCCAGATGAGCCTACATCATACCGCGAAGCCATGCAATCTTCTGAAAAAGATGAATGGCAGAGGGCAATGCAATGTGAGTATGATTCTTTAATTAAAAACAAGGTATGGATCTTGGTAGACAGACCTTCAGATGAAAACATCGTCAAATGTAAATGGGTTTACAAGAGAAAACTTGACACCTCAGGTAAGCCTGCCAAATTTAAAGCTAGGTTGGTTGCCCGTGGTTTTAGTCAAGTAGAGGGCATTGACTACACGGACACCTTTGCACCTGTAGTGAGGCATAGCACATTGAGAATTCTATTTTCTATTGCTACAGAATTAGACTTAGACATAGACCATATTGATGTAACAACTGTATTTTTAAATGGCGAATTAAATGAAAAGATTTATATGGAGCAGCCTT
This sequence comes from Cydia pomonella, assembly GCF_033807575.1. Taxonomy (NCBI): domain Eukaryota; kingdom Metazoa; phylum Arthropoda; class Insecta; order Lepidoptera; family Tortricidae; genus Cydia; species Cydia pomonella. The sequence continues at coordinate 77,118 of NW_026907892.1, forward strand.
CAGGCTTTAAAAACTGTGATAAGGTTTGTTTGCTTAAGAAGTGCTTATACGGCCTTAAGCAGGCAAACCGAATGTGGAATATCAAAATACATGATTTCATAGCACAAAATAATTTTACTCAGAGCAAATGTGAGCCATGTATTTATACAAAGAAAACAAAGACTGAATATATTATTATTGCATTGTATGTTGATGATTTTTATATATTTCACAATAATTGTATTAATAATATTTTACAACTTTTACAAACGAATTTTGAAGTCCGACATTTGGGCAAATTAAATAATTGTCCTGGAATTAATGTTTGTAGAGAAAATGGCATCACAACTTTAGATCAAACTGAGTACATAAAGCGTTTATTATTAAAGTATAAAATGTCAGATTGAAAATCTGTTTCTACACCTTTACCAGTTAATTGTAAATTACAGAAATCAAATAAGACATGTTTAGATGATGAAGTCTTATCAGTACAGACAGTTATTAGGAAGTCTAATGTATTTATCAGTCTGTACTAGACCTGACATATCTTTTGCATGTAGCCAACTTAGTATGTTTAACACATGTTTTGATGAAAATCATTGGCGCATGGCAAAGCGTGTGCTTCGTTACCTAAAAGGTACTATTAATTATGGGCTTTGTTTCACAAAGAGCAATACTTTTAATCTTACTGCATACGCTGACGCAGATTGGGCCAATGACCTTTCAGACCGCAAGTCCTATACTGGCTTTGTGATTAAGTTAGGATTTAATGTAATTAACTGGGAGGCAAGAAAGCAACAATGTACTTCTCTTTCAAGTTGCGAATCGGAATATGTAGCTCTTGGAGATTGTTGAAAGGACGTATGTTTTGTACGAAATTTCTTGTCAGAAATTATCGATAAAACTTTTGACACTGTCATTTATGATGATAGCCAAAGTGCTCAAAAATTACTGTTAATAAAAGAGCACTCTCACAAAAGAACAAAGCATATAGACCTAAGATATCATTTTATTAAAGACCTGATTCAAAAAGGACACTTAAATGTAAGGTACTTGCAGACTGACAAAATGGTAGCAGATGTTTTAACAAAAGCTGTATGTGCTGAAAAACATTGTAAATTTATTCAAGGACTTAATGTTAAACCTTTGAAATGTTAATAGCTATACTTCTCTACTTGTGATTTTTTTTAATGTGATATTCATTCCTGTGTTACATAATTATAGCTGCATGCCTTATCAGGATATTTATGTCTATGTGTTTTTTACTAGACTAAGCTTGCAGCATGTAATTAATTATAAGTATGCTTTATGTAGAGCCATACTTATAGAGTTTTTATTTGGCATGTAAAGTGCAAGGAGGAGTGTTAGAAATCGTGTAGTATACCCTTTACATGTATTGTCTATCAATATAAACAGGCAACACCTATTTTTCTTCTCTATGATACCGCTCTATAAAAACCTATCCGGTTTGTCTTTGATCTCCTCTCTGTTCGATATATGGCTCTCCATGAAGTCACTCCCAATTATATATTTTATTAAATTTAAATATGTGACATTTTAATCAATGTACATCGTGCTTTGACGTATACGAAATGTAGTGTAATTTGTGGTAAATTAAATCTACTATTTTGTTGAGCAAGGATATGATTTTATTTCCGACGACATAAACCACAATCCTTCGTGGCACTCTTACGCCGAGCCCTGCGCCTGCATCCTGCACATCAAATGTACTTTTGGCATAATGTGCAATAAATGGCGCATTTTACATAGGCCATTAGATGTTAACATCGGCTTTGCAGAAAAGATCGTAAAAGCTATATGTACACTTCATAACTATGTCAGAATGAGGGATGGCTACAATTTTGACGATACACTGTATACTCCACAACAAGAAAATCTAGCCTCACATTATACTGGGCGTGCTGTGCCACAAGCGGATAATGTTCGAGAACATTTAACAAATTATTTCTTTAACGAAGGAAAACTTGATTGGCTGGATCACAATATTTAATTTGTAACACAAACTGATTGTAAATGTAAATAAATATATGTAATCACCTCCTTCACAGAATATGAGGACGAGTTCTTCCCAAGCCCGTCTCTTTAAATTCCTATCTGAATAATCGCTACTTGTCATGTCCCATATCGCAGGACGTTTCTCTATTTCGTCTATAAATAATGCCGTATTAAAAGCTTCGGTTTCCGTTTCGGACAATTTCTGGACGACCCGATGAACCCTAAAATACGTCCATCCGTGTCGAAAGCGCGCGCTCAACTGAAGGGAAACATGGAAAACCAATGATCTCAAAGCGCGTGTTGACGCGCGCTGACAACAGTCAAGCGCTAGCGCAGCGTTCAACGCGCGTATTAATAAAACGCGCGTTAGCATGTGTACGGCCTGAATAAGTTGTTATGTAGTTGTAAACGCGCGTTATCAAAACGCGCGTTGAGCGCTTGTCATCTGAACATGCTCTAAAATTATAAATGACACTATAAACAAAACAAAACTTTACAATATTTATAAGTCTATTGAGTTATAAATCAGAGTTCACTAGTATAATTTCAAACACTAGCGCTAATCTGAACCACAAACCAATAAACAAACAAATAGTTAAAATTTACACAAATTAACACAAACTAAATGAACTTCTTTAAAATTATTCAAATAAAACCCCAAAACAAATTACCTTATATTATACCCCAAATCCAAACTCTACCAGCATCATGAAATACTAGCAAAGTCTAAGTCAGGTCACAATATTCTGCCGTCCTATCTCTAAAACCGCTCAAAGCTGCATAATACCAGTTTTCATTTGGACAAATATTCTAAAAGAGAAAAGAATTCTCTATCGACTGGTCTTGGAATCATATTTTTATCTGTTGTAGTTACGGAGATACAGACTCGACCTAACACGCTAACTGCATTATAATTTGATACTTCTCAATACTATAAAATCGCAAACCTACATTATTCTTCTATAAGTAATATAAAAGCGCTTAGCCAGTTTTTTATTTTAATTAATCTTTTACGTTATACATAGCTAAAACACATTTACTTGGAAAAACTATTAATATGTTTTATCAAGTACAATTTTTTTTTATTAAATACTACACAAAAAAACAGTTACTATGCTTAAACATGGTTAACGTTCTTTAACCGTTTGTGTAAAAGACTTTTATTGCGATTCATGTAACAAATACATCACTAAAACCTATTTAGTGTACTTAACGGGTAATTATGTTTGAGAAAAAGAATAATAATACAACAGTTAAACACAGCCAACCAACAATGCCACGCTAAAACCCCGCTAAGTGTAAAACATATTCCCTTGAATTTTATTACGCAAGGCAGACAGTTTAACAATGCGCCGTGCGCTGTAAGTTGTCTTTTTTACTCGGTGACTGATGGATGCATGCTTATATAAAAAAAAAACCGAAAACCGAAAGTAAGTGCTACGATTTACATACAAAAATGGTGAACGATTAACCAATGATAATTCACGTCGGTAGTGGATTTCTACGTAGCGAGAACATGGCCACTACGAAGACATGATCTAATTTAAAAAGCAACTATATACTTAATAGAGAGTTGCTGGAATTGCTTAAACATATTGAGTTGGTCTTCCAAAGGTCTAAGTAGCAAGTGTCAGCATAAACTAATATAGTAAGTAAGAGGGATTGAGCTAATGCAATCTTAGTGGCGTAATGTTTCGAACTATGCGGAGTGATGCTTTTATATCAAAAAAAATCCTTCTAAACTCGCTCATCTGAGGTATCCATGATAGAGAAACAGCGAGATTTAAGAGACCTGGGGAGAGTAGGAAATCTAAATAGGTACCGTTAAAAATAATGGCAGGTAGGGTACTAAAATCAGTCTTCGCAGAACACTTTGACCTAGGTACCTATCACTATAACTTAAATTTCAGTGGATTTACCTTGAGACCGTAACGTGAAAGTCCAAATCAAAATGCTTTCTAAATTAGTGTTCATGTGCATGGTGCAGATTGTCTATGGTAGATGAGTAAAAGAGCCTTGACAGTATGTTTAAAGTGGTAGAAGAAGGAAATATAACGTGTTAGAGTATATAAAGTAAGGAAATGAAACAGGAGACAACACGCTGCCCCGTCCTGTGCAGGCACAATGAAGATTAAGAGCAATCCACCTCTGTTGACGCCCTACTTAATAACTATGAAACTAGTTCACTGTCACAGGATATACATTAAGAGAACGGAATATGCCTACTAAGATGTCGAAGTCACCCGTGTTGAAAGCATTACCGAAATCCAAGAATGATAACACCGTGATATACCATATCTGCAGTATTTTTACAAGAGCGATAATTGTACTGTGCCGAGTAGGATAACCGGGTTAATATAGGTTCGTGAGCGCATGTCTGTTCAAAACGGTAATCTGTTTATGTACAAAAGACACACAAGAACTTTGGCTCGCATCGTCTTTTCCAACGGCCTTAGACGAGACGAACATTAAAAAAAGTTAAGTAGATGCATTAGAAGGGAAGTTTTAGATTTTTCTACTTAACGAGAAAAAAATTCAGAAGAAAAGAAGTGCAGATTAATGCAGTCGAAATCAAAAAAGGTATTAATTGAGCTTTGTAATATTTACTAACTCCAAGTAACTTAAGAAACTACCACACTTTAGCGGGTCCCCAAATTCAACGGAATTATGAAAGTGAAGCCTCTGATCATCTCCGCATATTGTACTACAGCCATTCCATATTGCATGAGATTAATGCTTTATTTTTATACGAAGGGTGTTAAAGGCTGATTTTGGCTGCCCTATATAAAAACCTACTAGGTAAGGTGGGTAACTAATTATTGGAAATTCGTTTTTTATCTTATTTGTATCCATCTCGTAAGTACTCACCCGATTACAGAGATACCTGCTCCAAAATCGGCACAATTATTATGATTACTACAGATTTCTCTGCCTCTAAACCCAGTAAGTAGTATGTTAACTTACCTTTTACCGTAGTAAAACTCAGGAAGTCACAAATTCCGTATAAAAACTAGTAGGGATCTGAGAAATGATAGGTTTTAGTGTAGTCATTTAGCCTTACTAGGTTTTTGAACTGGCAATTAAAGCGCGGGGGGCTCATTTTCAAAAGTGGGCTTCATTAGACACTGGGCCTTACATGGATCAGGCACCTTACAATGGTTAGTAATCTACTTCTTCACGTACATTTTTTTATATAAAATTTAACACATTTTTGAGACTGACACACTTTGCGTTTTTAAAATTTTAAAAAGTTGACGACTGATTTGTCAGTATTTTTTAAGTTTTTGGTTTTATTTTTGCATGCGAATAAATACATATACGATACAGATGTGATTTAACATATTGAATTTCTCTTAAAACTTAGTAGTATAACGCAGGTTAACATGATTTTGTTAATACAATAAACCTTTTATTTTGAATATTTCCAAGACTTAAACCTAGTGAGCATTACTAGTTCGTCATTTAACGGGCTTTTAGTATAGGAATGCATACAAATTACTTCAATATGTATAGTCATTACATAGCTAAAAAACGGTTACAGTCCAATAACGTGTTTATTACAAATGTTTTCTAGGTAATATTTTAACAGATAAAATACTATAAAATTGTTCAGTACCTTTGCGGTTATTAAGCTATGTTTTGTTTATTACAAAATTCACAATTACGATACTATAAACACGTAAATTGACTTGGCCGTTATTTTAGTTATTTTTTATATGTTATTCAATTCTAAACAACGGTTAAGGTATACTTAACGGTGTTTTAGGAGTAATATCGCACATATTTTAGTAATTATTTGCAACACTAAAACACAAAATTGTGATTTTCTAATTAATAATATAATATTTGAGGAAATGGTTTTCAAACAAAGTAAGGATAAATTTAGTTTTAATTTTTGCACAAAAGAAATCCGGAAGAAATGTACACATTTTCTAGAGATATGGGTTTGAACGTTTTTTGCTCATATCTCAAAACTATAATTTGTGGGTTAGATAGGTTTTAGTGATAGGACGGCAGTATAGGCAACCTAAATATACCCACTATAGAGCTTTGTTTAAAAGTCACTGCGAATGGCCACGAGAAATGCTCGTGCAAGCGGTTTTATGCATCCCTACCAGAGGTCCTGAAAATCCCTCTGTCCCAGATACTTTGCACCTGATTGGCATTTCTTTTAACCAATACTGAAATTCATAACTTCATACAATTTTACACAAAATAAACTTTATTTCCTAATTAACATAAGGTCCAAATTTGACCTACTTTTGGGTGTGGTCTAAACTATTTCTCTACGCATGTGGGATGTCACTAGTTTTTATTCTAACCACCTTTGTTTTTTTTCTATATGAGCACAATTTAGCTAAAAATATTTTTATCCATAACAAACATATTTCATTTAATTTTATTATGACGTAAAGTTCGAGCTGATATTTAAAACTAACACTTGAACTAATGGTCCCAGTATATTGTTTGGACAAAGTTTTATAATGTAAAAGCTTTATGACATTGAAATAAAGTTCAAATTATTTTATACACAAGTTTCTAAATATATTGGTTTACTATTCATCACTGAGCTCTCCAAATTAGCGTTTAATATTTCAGACGATATGATCTACGTCAGATATGAAAGAAATTTATTACCGTGAGACCCAAACAAGGTATTTTATTTAACCGACTTAAAAATAGATCGATATTATGTTCATATATGTAACAAGCAAGGGGAGATACTGGCATATTACAACACTTTGTTTTAGATTGCTCCAGTTACTTGAGCGCTGCGTTGAGCTTCTGTTCCAGTTCCTGGGCTAGCTATGTGCTAGACATCTTTGAGCTAGTTTGACACACAGTTCTCCACAGCACCTGAAACGAAACGGCAGCGCACTTAACACCAAGCAGAGAAAGTACAGTAAGGAGCCAGAACAGAAGGAAGTGTCTAGACTTTATAGGATGTATAGTAACGTCTGATTGAGAGACTACTCAGTATGGGAAGATAGACAGAATTTTATGAAAGAAACCGACGCGACAGTATAAAAGACAATAGGTACAAAGTGGATCAGTCTCAAAGTTATTTTTCAAAAGAAACCCTTTACAACATACATAGTCTTCTGCAGAATTGTCATTATGCACTTGCTGTCTACATGTAATGAGTATTCTTGTTGGTAGTTGGTAATTGTGTCAATAAATGTATTATCCTCATTTTAATAAAAATACAGTTACAGGTTGTCCTTCTGAAATTACTGTATCGGATATTATTCTTAACGAACTATTTCGAGGCCTAGTTAATATCAAGAGTATCTGTAAGTTCCACTCTTACCAAATTTTTTTTATCTTTTTTTGTCTAATTTATTTTTCCAATATCTCTTTTGAAACGTTTTCAGACGATTCATAGTTAGCAGGCAATAACATTGTATTGTCTTTATTTTTATTATGTACAGCCTGTCTTTTTTATCTTCTTGGTTTTCAAGTTATCATTCTTAATTTCTTTTTCCAATATTTCTTTTGAATCTGAAAATCGCTAATATTATTCTTGAAGGCGGTTAAGAATATGGAAAAAATGGTGAGGTATTAAATGACCAATAAGGTTGAGGTTAGCGCGGTCCGGATGATTGAAAACTGCTAGTCAAAAATTGACCTCAGACTATCAGGTGTGGATTGAATTTGTATAATTTGGACACTGGCATACAGACGTTAATTTAATCTGTCATGCATCTAACGTGCATGCAGGGGTGAGCAAACTATTTCTTAAGGGTACAGTCAGCGTCAAATACTTCGTAGCAGTCAAAGTGGCCAAATAGTTCGGTACACCATACTAAATATATGGTGTACCGAACTATTTGGCTACTTTGACTGCTACGAAGTATTTGACGCTGACTGTACCAAAAAAAGTAGGAATTTTAAGGGGGCCTAATCTCCAATAAAAGTACATAATGTTGTAAAAAAAAGGTTTACAAGGAGAAACCTTACCATGTCCATGTAATTTAAGTACGACTGCAGAATATTTTGATCCTTTGCAGTTTACTGTGCATTGTTTGCTTTTGCCAATTTGCACACGTTTTGTAGGTACTATTTGCAGTTTGTCGTTGTTGAATTTCACCAAAGAAAACATTTTATTTTACCTAAAAAATAAGTTAATAAAATATTTTAATTTTTTTTTAATTTGTAACCAAGTGTATTTATGTCAACAGTTTCAAGATGATGCAGGATATATTAGTGGAATGAGTCAGCCAACAATATGTATCGGATCTTCTTCGTTTAATTCTGATTCTCTGTTTTTTTGTAATTCCTTACCATTTTTACCTGCAAACAAAAAATCAATATATTGAAACGATTTAATTATTCATAGTACCTACCCAAATTAAATTTATAGATAGTAATATTGTAGACAAATTCTAATTACAAAACACAATAACGGTGAGCTTCCAGAGGCGACAGCGCATACGTACGATGTGCGCAATGGGATTCTCTATAGAAAGATTGAGCGCAATAAGTCTAGCTATTGGTTGCCTGTGGTGCCGCGTTCCCTAACGTGGACTCTGATTAACCATGTGCACACAGAAATTCAACATTTAGGTGCCGAAAAGACCCTCGACAAAATATATGAGCAATATTGGTTTCCTCAGATGGCTAAGCAGGTTCGTAAATTTGTGGACTCATGCATAGTGTGCAAAGCGTCCAAAGGCAGCTCGGGAGCACAACAGGCCAGGCTTCATCCAATCCCCAAGGTATCTACGCCCTGGCATACCATACACATTGACATTACAGGGAAACTAAGCGGAAAAAGCGATAGGAAGGAGTACGCATCAGTAATTATTGACGCCTTCACAAAATTTGTCCTCCTCGAATACACTCCCTCCCTTGACACTGTGTGTGCGATAAAAGCACTTGAATCGGCAGTGTGCCTGTTCGGAGCACCCAAAAGGATTATTGCCGATCAAGGACGATGCTATGTTAGTACAGAATTTAAGCAGTTTTGCGCATACCATAATATAGATCTCCACCTAATTGCAACTGGTTCAAGTAGAGCGAACGGCCAAGTAGAACGCGTGATGCGCACGCTTAAAAGCTTACTTACCATAATAGAAAATAACCCCAATAAGGCATGGCGTGATGAACTTGCCAATGTCCAGTTAGCAATTAATAGTACGCGCTCTAGGATAACTGGTTATACACCGTTAGAGTTGATGCTTGGAATACGTTCAAAATCGTTAGGGTTAGCACAAATAGCGTCAAATGCCGAACCGGAATCCCGTCTAGATCTTGAAGTAATTCGTACAGACGCATCAAGCAATATTACGAAGGCAGCCCTAGCAGAAGAAAAACGCTTTAATCATGGTAAAGCAAGTGTAAAACCCTTCGCGCAAGGTGATTTCGTTTTCATTAAGTCGAGTGAGCGCAATCAAACGAAATTGCAACGAAAGTTTAAGGGCCCCTTTGTTATCACGCGTGTTCTAGATAATGATCGTTACGAACTTCGTTCAATTAGTGGTACAAACCGCGTTTATAAATATTCCCACGAAAACCTGCGCGCTGTACCTGGAGGCTTTGAGGGCTTAGTCGAAGTAAGTGCTAGTTTAAATAGCGACGGGGAGGCCGAGACGGCGGTCCATGGTCAGGAGAGAGGTGAGGTTTCTACTGATGATGACAGTGACATGATTTCCGTGGCTAGCTCTCGCACATCGACCGCCAGCTCTGCCACCCTCTCTGCTTCAGAGAACGACGAACATGAGTTGACTCGTAAGTAAATGTGATTACTCGTGTGATTCATTGGTGAAGTACTCATGTTCATGGCTCTGACATACTTGTCGCGGTAATCAATGTAACTCTGAATTATACGTGATCTGCAATTTGGTATTTTGTTCCTTTGCCGCGGCGAGCGTGTCAACGCCAAAGGCTGTCTTAATGATGGGACTGGCCCATGTGGATCGATGTCCCCGTAGTGAATATAGGCAGCGAAGGGCATCAATGAGTGAAGGCCCGGTCTGGTGAGTTGTGTATGAGGTCGTTGGTCGTTGGTCGTAGATTGATCACCCAATGAGTGGTCACCCGGTCCGATCTGCAACAAAGTATGATCGTAGGGGTGCTAACGAGTAGTTACCCGGTCCGGTCAGCGATCGCAGGGGCTAAGCGTTAGCCCGGTCCGATTATAAAAACGGTGTGACTAGAGGAATGTGTGTGTGATATTTTAAGTCAGGAATAGACGAGCGTGAATACGAGAAGCTTTAAGGTGGTGTACTTCTTTCTTTTCAGAGTAATCGAGAGTCGCCCGAGGACGAGCGACGTGTCAGTCAGGCCGTGACGGCGCATCGACTAAAAAGATAACTTAAGAGCGTGTTAGACGTAAAATTGTAAAGAAGGCGATAGACGTTTCAGCATGTTCGATTGTGTTGGACGTACTTGTATTTGACAGATCGGTCGGGTCGTCTTACACGCTCTGACGTAATGCAGAACACTGGTACAATTCGGACCGGACGCAACGGCCGTGATATCTGACAGTTTAATAGGCCTGGCAACACAGGGCTGGGTGTCATGGCGGTTGTCAGTTTTTATAGGCCTGGCAATACAACGTGGGTGTCATGGCGGTGAAAAAGTGGGCAAAAAGGACAGCTCGAGTAGAATCGTTTTGAATCTGGTCACAGTACCACGTGTTCTGCAGAACGTCATGTGAAATTGATGATTTAAAGTATAGTGGTTAAATTGAAGACTGTATTTAGTGATTTGGATGTGTAATTAAAATTGTGAATCATTTGTACGTCGTTTTATCTCCTCGCCCAATTACCCACATTTAATAAAATCGAAGGATGGATGATCCAAAGGAAGGAAATATCCCTGCAGTGCCTTTATATATAAAAGACATACATATAATGATTTATTTTTCAAGCTCTACATTGTAATATATTCAACACAATACGATCACGTCTTCTCATAACTCAATCTTGATAGTGAGTCATTGTCGCGATTAGCGATGGACTGAGGCGGGCGGGCGAGCTCAGTGACGTCACATATGCTTACGCATGAAGAATATTAGATGTCAGATTATTTGCAAGTTAATTTTTACGTGATAAAAGTACGCAGTGATTTATAGATTTCTACATGAAAACCTTTCCTTGTGCCGGGTTTTTGCGCTGACAAAATTTCCTCCAGAGTTTCATTCAGTTTCCGCCAAGTTTCCTCCACAGCAAATGTTTGAATAACATGTTCTGTGCGTCCACTCAAGAAATCCTTTAACCTTTTGAACGCCAAGAGCCACTAAAGTGGTCGTGTGCTGTCGTGCCTACCATGCCAACGACCACTAAAGAGGTCATGGCAGACGCTGTCAAAGCAATTTTACTGTTGACAAATAAGGTTTAAATTCGTTTCTCAATAGTTGACATATTGGCGTGTATGCCACATTTTGATGCGAGGTAAAAAGCGTTGAAAAGGTTAATAATAATATGCTGTAAAGTGTGCCGTCAATGATACAACTCTTGGTGTCTAAATACTAATATATTATGTTAAAATAACGCGTCCATGCTATTATATACTACAGCTACGTACGTGTCGGGGTGAGGCATAGTACACACACTACAACTCCCCCTCTTTTTTTACGTAACGTTACGTCTGTTGCGTCTATTTTTAACACGCTTTTATTAGGTCGACCTGTATGTAACTATGTAATGGAATGTAAGGTAACTAAATATAAACATCTTCCAAAGATCGTAGCGTCATGAAAATTGGCTGCTGTATGTAGTTCTGATGACAATAGAATAATATGGTACTGTCGAACTGATCTGATGATGGAGCCGGAAGATATGAACTGGAACTTAATGGTGGAACATCGTATCATAGCTGTGTTTGGATTTGTTAGAAAAGTCTTATAATGAACTTTGACCACGATTCGGTTTCAAAGTCTGATGATGAAGCCGGAAGATAGGCACTGGCATTCCATGATGGAATATCGTATCATAGTCGTGTTTGCACTTGTGAGAAAGGTCACGTAATGGACTTTGAACACGATCAGGTTTCAAGGTTATAATAAAGCGTGTTTTTGTAGTGTTTTTTAAACTAATAATTTACTTTTGTGATGTGTGACGTAAAAACAACTATGTTCGACTATAAATGTATAATGCCTTAAATAACATGTACATGCACTTATTGTCCGACCATGTGGCCGGCACAGTTTGGATAATTGTATAAGCTAGTGCACTGGTGGATAACTCTTCAATAAAACGTTGGATTTAACACTTTTATTTTGACTTTTCACATTATGAAGCACAATATTTGTGCACTAAAACTAATTTTATGATTTTAACACACAGAGTTGCGAACTTACGCGTGCAGCCATTTTTGATAGAGAGAGCAAGTTCGATGAAACAATTGACTCTATCTATGGGCGTGTGGCGCTGTTTGAGATACCAAAAAAACTATGTTGACAATAAATCGCAAATTACTTATAACGCTCAATCATTCCGCCCGCCAAGAACAGTATGTTCTTCCTACCGCCCGCCATGACATCAATGACATCATACAGCAGTACATACATAACAAGGTTTAGGCACTGCGCATTACTAAGGTACTAAACTAACATGAACAAGAGTTAACATGACATCAATAGATAACTTTGCACTCCATCTAAAAAATTTAACCATAAACAATACAAAGTACACTGTTCACCAGACTATAAGGCAGAGATCATGAAAAACTTTGATAACAATCTATAGAGATGGAGATCACAGGCTACTAAGACAGGTAACATTGTATGCTACAGTTAACATTTACTAACATACCCGTACAAGTGAGTATCCATAAATCACCTGAAGGTAAACCCTTTTATTACTACATAACACATAAATGAAATTTCGAATAAAATAAAATGGTATGGTATGGGCATGTCATGAGAAGGCCGGAGGACCACATGACTAGAAAGGTGCTCGAATGTATGAAAGAACCGAAAAAGAGTGGACGACCCCGACTTACATGGATTTCCGTAGTTAAGAAAGACCTAGAGAATAAGAATATAGACCCAACGACGACCCGGAACAGATATAACTGGAGAAAATTGATTAGGAGAGCCGACCCCAAATAAAAATGGGATAAGGCCAGAAGAAGAAGAAGAAGAATAAAATAAAAGTAAAAATTTTTTTAGAAAAAGCTTTTATTTAAATGCTCTAAAAAGAAGAAAATAAAATTTTCCTTTAAAATTTTAATCATCAATTTATAACCTCATTATACACAATTTATATGTTCATAAAAGCTTGTCGCGAGGTTTAAGTTCCTATAAGTATTACATTAAATTAAAATGTTTGAAATGTTTCTTCTTTTTAGAGCATTTTAGTTATTTTGAGTTACTCTCAACAATCCCTTTCATTTGATACCCATATTGTAGAAGTGCATTAAAAATAACTATTCCGCCATCTTGGATGTTCCGCCATATTGGATTTAGAATAACGTCACATATTTTTTCGATCCCTTTCATATGAATTTTATAAAGAATTACATGGGAAAAATACTTACATCACTCAGAAGGTTGCTTGAAACGTAGTGTGACGGACAGTTATTTGTTTCTCCCGCTACAATGTGATAAATTAGTACAATGACCTCACCTGTGTAAGTAATGTCTCGTCCTCTTATTATTCTCGGCTTTACAAACCGACGTCAATGTAAGGATTAATCACACTGCAAGGAAATCTTTGAGCTTGATTTTCATCGTTAAAGCTGGAAAACTTGAAAAAAAAAGACAATTAAACGGACAAGCGCTCTCACTGGAGTCTTGTGGCCCACAAGACTCCAGTGAGAGAGCGCTTGTCCGTTTAATTGCCCACAAGTTGTGGGCAACTGAGCGAGCGCGGCCACGTGCGTGGTGGAGCAAGAAGCAGGGCGCTGTCGGACATTGAGAAATTGTTTTGGGTGGGGCCGGGGAATCGTTGGTTAAGACCTAAAGCGCGCACACTGTCTATTTGTATCGGAGTAAATGAGATAGGACTGTCGCATGTTACTGGGCCTGGGCAAGGGAATAATAAGAAAAATATTTAAATAAAAAAAAGTGGATTATTAGTGTAATATTTAACTCGACCACGGTTTAGATATAAATGTTTGGAAATTGTGATTTTAATTGCAGACCCATAAGTCAAAACAATAAAGACATAAAACCGTTTAATTGTGATTTTAAGACCAATCTTTGCAATTATTTTCTATCGAGCCGATTTCGTTCAATCGTGTATCGAGTACAACCACGGTCTTTGAAATATAATTAATATGAACATATATTTTTCTTACTTGACTAAAACAAATAGTCTTTCTGAAAAAACTGTTTAAGTAACATCAATTTCAAGGACATTGGGTGTTGACAGCCTCTTAACTGAGGTATCGGAGAGGGGATGCTTTCAGTAATCCGACTAAAGTAGATGCAAAATTGTCTATAAGTATATCAAATTTTGCTACACTATTGTCGTCGCCACTCAACTGGTATGATTCCTACAAGTATACCAGTTTCTTTATTAGAAGTAGATATTTTCTTGGTGGATAGATACTTTTTTGTAAGTGTATACATTCGTCACTGTATCGAACTGTACCGAACTCTTAACGTTTAATCATGTAGAAAAATACGTAAGCATGTCATTAAATTAATTCCTTAACTACTTCCTAGTTCTTTGAGCGGGACTTATTAGATTTCAAATTATAATTATGATATTTATACAAATATCGTGATAACAGAAACTGGAGACTCTAATAATTAAAATCACGCCATCTGCCGTAACTTTTCCGTACTTTCAAACATGAGAATTATGTCAACTGTTCTAAGCTTCAATGGTACAATCAAACACCGCTAGATGGCGTCTAGTTTTGTTTGTCTCTTGTTAGAAGGTCAACTCAGGCTTTTTATAATAAAAACAAAATGACATTGAACGTCAAATTATGACACTTAGGAAACAATATTGGAGCTCTGTTGCATCAAAAGTCATTGAAGCCACCTTTTATCATTAAATGGTTTGGAAAAAGTTTAAAGGTACCCTAACTAACCAAAATGGTCAAAATAGTTTGATTATTAATAATTTTGTTTACTATACAATCCTATAAATAATTCCTAATATCTATTGAGAGATAGTTTTACGTGGAAATAATTTGGTATGAATTTGTCAAATTAGAGTAGGCATAATTTACCTAGATTTAGATAGAATGACGTCTGGTGGAATATAAGATTGGCTTAATTTTAGAAAGGTGGAGATTTTTAAGTGTTTAAAGCATTTAAATATAGGATTATTTTATAAATATGTAAAATTAATTGAATTATGTTTATACATCCCATGATAAAAAAGTCTTCTACTTGGAATACCAAATATTTTAAGTCGAAGTTTTTTTGTAGGCAGTATAGGTATTCTTCATGTAATGAAACAGGTATATTTCCTCCAAGAATATCAATTGGTGAGAACAGGGATTGCTAGTAATGATCACTTACGAATTTTAACTCGTCGTAACTTAGACCCTTCACTGAGAATCCACCTACATTCAGTTCATTGAGATGAATGAACATTAATGTATTCAGTAGCCCACCTGAAAATCTATAAAAAGTCTTAATCAGGAATCATAACCCTCCGAACTTTCCAGCCGTAGGACGTCTTTCATCAGTGTTAGATCAAATCTTGTAAATCAACATCTTAATTAGTTTTATGATAATTGTGACAATAATTCTTGAGCCCATGGCGTCACAGTATCTGATCAAGCCCCCGAAAATTCAAAAAACCTGTCTACCATTAGGACAACGTGTAAGTAAATCAAATTTAATTTTTTGAGGCGTGCAATTTACCCTTAGCCAATTTAAGTAACCAATATCGTTATTTTTTAGTGTTTGAATTCAAAACTCCCTTGCTGTCCAGCTCGTTGTAGTGGATACCTGACAAAATCAGTGACATGCTTCAAATTTGGAAATGGGAGGTGTCAGATCAATGAAAGCATCGAAAACTTTGAGGAATACATGAGCTTAGCTGTCAATTTGAATAGCACTAATTTTGAAGATCGGAAGGAAACATATTGGGCTTCTGTTTCGCGTTTATATTCAAAACCAAAAAAAGAGAAATCATTTGCAATATACGTCACCAGTTGTCCGATCTTATGTTTCATTGTATGTAATCTGTATTTTTTAGTTGTGCGCTATGATTTGTTTTGAGGTTACTAAATTGGAAATGATTATAGTTACAGAAGTTTTACATAGTTGACAAATATTGAACTCAAAAATTTCAGCTTATCTGATACTACGTAACATAATAAGATTTTTTTACTTGTTACACTGAGTGAAATTTTTGGGCGCAACCTTTTCAGATCAAAAATTGTAAAATATTAAAAACCTTTTTTGTAGAAACCTACTTTACCTTATGTCGCTAATTTATCATAGCATCAGTTTTGTTTGTAATTTTAAGGTTAGACTGACACGTTGTGAAACAAGTAGATTTAAATTTTTATTTAAGTTATTTAAACAATTGTAATTGTAATAATTATGAAACGTGATATGTAACTTTTGTAACTGTGTACTTTTTAATTTAACTTTGACTTATATATAAAACGCAATATTTTGGTAACTATTAATTTATTTATTGATTCCATGATTCGCATTCAAAACTTGCTAATGAAAACAAATGTTCAATGAAGATTTGTTTCAGTTTTCGTAGATGCGCATCAAATTATTTCCCAGTTACACTAAAATAAATTCCAAAAAACGTGTTCTTACATTGTAAAAATTGTGAACTGTAAAAGAATGAATACAAGAATAATTTTCTCTGGCTATCTGCCCGTTCTAAAAGAAATTAAATGGCACTTGATACTGTCCATTAGAAACACGCTGTAAAACGCCACGCTCGAACATCTGGGAAATAACCTCAAAAATCAATTTTGCTACAGTTCCTAAGTAATTTTAAATCCATGTCATTTAACAGTGTACAAATTGTCATTATTAAATTTGTGAAAATAATAGTTTGAATATAATTTTTACCAGACTTTATCACCCAACCCTCATATTTTGAATGGAAAATATTTATTTAAAAAAGCGGCCAAGTGCGAGTCGGACTCGCGCATGAAGGGTTCCGTACCATTTAAGACGTATTAAAAAAAAATCTACTTACTAGATCTTGTTCAACATTTTACCACTTTGGACACACATTTTACCACTTTGGAAGTGTCTCTCGCGCAAACTATTCAGTTTAGAAAAAAATGATATTAGAAACCTCAATATCATTTTTAAAGACCTATCCATAGATACCCCACACGTATGGGTTTGATGAAAAAAGATTTTTTGAGTTTCAGTTCTAAGTATGGGGAACCCCCAAAATTTATTGTTTTTTTTTTCTATTTTTGTGTAAACATCATAATGCGGTTCATAGAATACATCTACTTACCAAGTTTGAACAGTATAGCTTTTATAGTTTTGGAAAAAAGTGGCTGTGACAGAATCGGACAGACAGACGGACATGACGAATCTATAAGGGTTCCGTTTTTTGCCATTTGGCTACGGAACCCTAAAAATGATCAATTATAAATTTCACACATTTGTAGCTAATCGTATCGCTCAAATAAATGAATACTTACCCGCTTCACACTGGTTCCACGTTCGTGGCGTAGAGAACCCTGCAGGTATTGTTTCGCGACCTGTAACGCCAATAGGATTAAAAAACAACTCACTCTGGTTCCACGGCCCGCAATGGCTGTCCGCTCCGGTTAATACCTGGCCTATAAAGAAATTTAAAATAAATCATAATCAACAGGAAGATTTACAAGAAATTAAAATTACATCGCTTCCGGCGCAAACTTTATCTACGGCCGAACCTACTCACCCGATTCATGACCTCGCTTTAAGATGTTCGACGTGGACTAAATTAATTCGCTCACTCGTATACGCATTTCGTTTTGTAAAACTACTCAACTCTCAAGGTTCCATAACTCCAAATGACTTAGAATATGCAGAATGCCGCGTATTACGCTACGAACAAGCAACACACTTCTCTCGCGAGCTCGATGCTATTAAAAATAACAAATTAATTCCTAGTAAATCAGTTCTAAAACTGCGTCCATTTATTGACGACCAAGGTCTCCTAAGAGTAGGAGGTAGACTCACTCATTCTCAATTAAGTTTTGATCAAAAACATCAAATACTATTATCCGCAAAAGGCAGAGTAGTATCACTTCTAATAGATTATTATCACTCGTCGAACCTTCACACCGGTCCCGCCTTAGTACTAGCATTAATTAGGCAAAAATATTGGATCTTATCTGCTCGAAATTTAATTCGTCAAAGAGTGCACAAATGCAACTCATGTTTTAAACTCAAACCATTGTCTACGCAACCACCGATGGGTGATCTTCCCCCCATTCGAGTCTCTCAAGTAAAAGCATTCGTACACACGGCTGTCGATTACGGCGGACCGTTTTATATCACTCATATACGCCGTCGCGGAGTTAAAAGCCATAAGGCTTATATCTGTTTGTTTGTTTGTTTGACAACAAAAGCCATCCATTTAGAATTGGTCTCCGATCTGAGCACGGACTTATTTCTTGCCGCTTTTAAACGTTTCATTTCACGCAGAGGTCCGGTTTCGATTTTATATAGTGACGGAGGTACAAATTTTATTGGAGCAAAACACAAACTAAACGAAATTTACCCACTGATACAGTCAACCGATTATACTAAATATTTAAGTAATTATCTAGCGCAACATAAAATTACATTTCAACATAGTCCACCTTATGGTCCGCACTTTAACGGTTTGAGCGAAACTAATGTTAAATCCGTAAAAACTCACTTATATAAAACTATAGGAAATCAAATTTTAACCTATGAAGAATTCAATTCGGTTTTGGTCCAAATTGAAGGGCTGCTTAATAGTCGTCCGTCAATTTGCGTCCTATCATCGCATCCTACTGATCCAACCGCATTATCGCCAAGTCATTTCTTAAATATCACTCCACTCAAGTTTTTACCCGCGGAAAAAGTTGATACTAATATCTCAAATAATATGTTAACTCGCTATCAACTTTTAAATAAAATTGTCCAAAGTTATTGGAACCGTTTCAGCACGGAATATCTCACTTCCCTTCAACAACGCGATAAATGGAATTCAACCTCCAAACCTGTGAGTGTGGGAACAGTTGTTGTCATTAAAGATGATCACGCTCATCCTATGTTCTGGCCTCTCGCTGTTGTCTCAGAGGTTTTCCCAGGAAAAGATAATATAATTCGCGTCGCAAAAGTGACTACTAATTCAGGAACTTATGTCCGTCCTGTAACTCGGCTCTGCCCTTTACCTACGCAATAATTAAATTTAACATAGTACAAACTTATTAAAAAAAAAAAAAACTCTTCTTTAGCAGTAGTATCTACCTATATTAACAGTTTTTTATCTCAACGCAATGTAGAGGAAACCTCTAGGCGCCCCGAAGTTGGCTACGCCATTGTGATAATTTCATACATTTTTAAAATTAATTTAAGTTTATTTAAATATCTCATACACACAACTAGAACGCACCTCTTATATATTTTATATATCGCAACATCCTTTGTCCTATACCCCCACCCTCACCTTAAACCGCCAGTGCAAAATAAAATCCCATCGCGCGCGCGCCCAAAAACTCGCACTCCTCTAATTAAAACTCAAAATACATGTGAAAAAATACTCCAAGAAGATCAGTGACATCACTTTTAACGCTGTGTATTGTGAACAATCAAATTTTCGTGTTTGTGGTGAAATACGAACTCAAAATTGGAGTCGGCGGGATATGAGCTATTCGAAGGTGAGTCCCTGACCCTCCACTATGTGTGTGGGCCACATTCTGGAAATAGTGAAAATTGATATTAAATACAAAAAATTGCTTGTTATTTACAACAATCATAAGTTAGATGCTAAGACAGTACCTCGAATCTTGTTTTCTTTCCCAATTCATTTCATAGTCTGGAGTATAATCTTCAGTATCCGGATATGGTCTGAATAATTGCAAAATTACGATTAAAACTATCAGAACCTAGTGCATAAAACCATACAATTTATTCCATTCATAAATATCTCATGTCAGGTGACGCATCCGATGTGAATTTTTGTTCGGAACGAGCAGTTTTGAACCCGATTTCGGCCATGGGTTTCCTTGTAGGTCTAAACGGAGTTTTATTAAATCTTCGAATATCAGGGACTTGGTTATCAAAGGAATCAGGAGCATTACTTCTTGAGCTACAAATTACAATTGTCATTATTAATCAAACATTCCAGATCTCGTTTGAAAGTATTCAAGTCTAAATCAATCTAGCTCGTTTATAGCGTGACGTAATGATCTATTTTTATAAAGACACCTCACTTATCGATTTTTAGATTCATTCAGATCGATAAGATGAATGTAAATACTAGATGACACAATTTCTGTGCCAATAAAATCGCAAATAAATTGTGAAGAATTGCGTGGCTGTCTTTTTGATCAGGTAGCGCAGACGATCAAGGTCAAATTCTACCTCAAAATGGTAAAAAAATCTATTTTAATATCTAACAGTTCTACTATTTACATGATATAATAGCTCTACGATTGTTTTACAGAAGAATTCGAGCAGTTATTTGTTTCTCCCGCTACAATGTGATAAATTAGTACAATGACCTCACCTGTGTAAGTAATGTCTCGTCCTCTTATTATTCTCGGCTTTACAAACCGACGTCAATCCCGACCGCTCTCACTGGAGTCTTGTGGCCCACAAGACTCCAGTGAGAGCGCTTGTCCGTTTAATTGTCTTTTTTTTTTCAAGTTTTCCAGTTTTAACGATGAAAATCAAGCTCAAAGATTTCCTTGCAGTGTGATTAATCCTTACATTGACGTCGGTTTGTAAAGCCGAGAATAATAAGAGGACGAGACATTACTTACACAGGTGAGGTCATTGTACTAATTTATCACATTGTAGCGGGAGAAACAAATAACTGCTCGAATTCTTCTGTAAAACAATCGTAGAGCTATTATATCATGTAAATAGTAGAACTGTTAGATATTAAAATAGATTTTTTTACCATTTTGAGGTAGAATTTGACCTTGATCGTCTGCGCTACCTGACCAAAAAGACAGCCACGCAATTCTTCACAATTTATTTGCGATTTTATTGGCACAGAAATTGTGTCATCTAGTATTTACATTCATCTTATCGATCTGAATGAATCTAAAAATCGATAAGTGAGGTGTCTTTATAAAAATAGATCATTACGTCACGCTATAAACGAGCTAGATTGATTTAGACTTGAATACTTTCAAACGAGATCTGGAATGTTTGATTAATAATGACAATTGTAATTTGTAGCTCAAGAAGTAATGCTCCTGATTCCTTTGATAACCAAGTCCCTGATATTCGAAGATTTAATAAAACTCCGTTTAGACCTACAAGGAAACCCATGGCCGAAATCGGGTTCAAAACTGCTCGTTCCGAACAAAAATTCACATCGGATGCGTCACCTGACATGAGATATTTATGAATGGAATAAATTGTATGGTTTTATGCACTAGGTTCTGATAGTTTTAATCGTAATTTTGCAATTATTCAGACCATATCCGGATACTGAAGATTATACTCCAGACTATGAAATGAATTGGGAAAGAAAACAAGATTCGAGGTACTGTCTTAGCATCTAACTTATGATTGTTGTAAATAACAAGCAATTTTTTGTATTTAATATCAATTTTCACTATTTCCAGAATGTGGCCCACACACATAGTGGAGGGTCAGGGACTCACCTTCGAATAGCTCATATCCCGCCGACTCCAATTTTGAGTTCGTATTTCACCACAAACACGAAAATTTGATTGTTCACAATACACAGCGTTAAAAGTGATGTCACTGATCTTCTTGGAGTATTTTTTCACATGTATTTTGAGTTTTAATTAGAGGAGTGCGAGTTTTTGGGCGCGCGCGCGATGGGATTTTATTTTGCACTGGCGGTTTAAGGTGAGGGTGGGGGTATAGGACAAAGGATGTTGCGATATATAAAATATATAAGAGGTGCGTTCTAGTTGTGTGTATGAGATATTTAAATAAACTTAAATTAATTTTAAAAATGTATGAAATTATCACAATGGCGTAGCCAACTTCGGGGCGCCTAGAGGTTTCCTCTACATTGCGTTGAGATAAAAAACTGTTAATATAGGTAGATACTACTGCTAAAGAAGAGTTTTTTTTTTTTTTAATAAGTTTGTACTATGTTAAATTTAATTATTGCGTAGGTAAAGGGCAGAGCCGAGTTACAGGACGGACATAAGTTCCTGAATTAGTAGTCACTTTTGCGACGCGAATTATATTATCTTTTCCTGGGAAAACCTCTGAGACAACAGCGAGAGGCCAGAACATAGGATGAGCGTGATCATCTTTAATGACAACAACTGTTCCCACACTCACAGGTTTGGAGGTTGAATTCCATTTATCGCGTTGTTGAAGGGAAGTGAGATATTCCGTGCTGAAACGGTTCCAATAACTTTGGACAATTTTATTTAAAAGTTGATAGCGAGTTAACATATTATTTGAGATATTAGTATCAACTTTTTCCGCGGGTAAAAACTTGAGTGGAGTGATATTTAAGAAATGACTTGGCGATAATGCGGTTGGATCAGTAGGATGCGATGATAGGACGCAAATTGACGGACGACTATTAAGCAGCCCTTCAATTTGGACCAAAACCGAATTGAATTCTTCATAGGTTAAAATTTGATTTCCTATAGTTTTATATAAGTGAGTTTTTACGGATTTAACATTAGTTTCGCTCAAACCGTTAAAGTGCGGACCATAAGGTGGACTATGTTGAAATGTAATTTTATGTTGCGCTAGATAATTACTTAAATATTTAGTATAATCGGTTGACTGTATCAGTGGGTAAATTTCGTTTAGTTTGTGTTTTGCTCCAATAAAATTTGTACCTCCGTCACTATATAAAATCGAAACCGGACCTCTGCGTGAAATGAAACGTTTAAAAGCGGCAAGAAATAAGTCCGTGCTCAGATCGGAGACCAATTCTAAATGGATGGCTTTTGTTGTCAAACAAACAAACAAACAGATATAAGCCTTATGGCTTTTAACTCCGCGACGGCGTATATGAGTGATATAAAACGGTCCGCCGTAATCGACAGCCGTGTGTACGAATGCTTTTACTTGAGAGACTCGAATGGGGGGAAGATCACCCATCGGTGGTTGCGTAGACAATGGTTTGAGTTTAAAACATGAGTTGCATTTGTGCACTCTTTGACGAATTAAATTTCGAGCAGATAAGATCCAATATTTTTGCCTAATTAATGCTAGTACTAAGGCGGGACCGGTGTGAAGGTTCGACGAGTGATAATAATCTATTAGAAGTGATACTACTCTGCCTTTTGCGGATAATAGTATTTGATGTTTTTGATCAAAACTTAATTGAGAATGAGTGAGTCTACCTCCTACTCTTAGGAGACCTTGGTCGTCAATAAATGGACGCAGTTTTAGAACTGATTTACTAGGAATTAATTTGTTATTTTTAATAGCATCGAGCTCGCGAGAGAAGTGTGTTGCTTGTTCGTAGCGTAATACGCGGCATTCTGCATATTCTAAGTCATTTGGAGTTATGGAACCTTGAGAGTTGAGTAGTTTTACAAAACGAAATGCGTATACGAGTGAGCGAATTAATTTAGTCCACGTCGAACATCTTAAAGCGAGGTCATGAATCGGGTGAGTAGGTTCGGCCGTAGATAAAGTTTGCGCCGGAAGCGATGTAATTTTAATTTCTTGTAAATCTTCCTGTTGATTATGATTTATTTTAAATTTCTTTATAGGCCAGGTATTAACCGGAGCGGACAGCCATTGCGGGCCGTGGAACCAGAGTGAGTTGTTTTTTAATCCTATTGGCGTTACAGGTCGCGAAACAATACCTGCAGGGTTCTCTACGCCACGAACGTGGAACCAGTGTGAAGCGGGTAAGTATTCATTTATTTGAGCGATACGATTAGCTACAAATGTGTGAAATTTATAAGCGGGTGAAAGAATCCATGTAAGTGTTACAGTGGCGTCTGAAAAAGCGTATATTTTATTTATAGTGCAGCGTTTACTTAGGACGTCGTGAACAGAATTTATTAATTTTGCGAGTAACACAGCGGCGCAGAGTTCTAAGCGAGCGAGGGTTTTATTAGGATTGGAAACTTTGGATTTAGCGGTTAGTAATTTTACTGAATGCGCGGCTGAGTTTTCATCTGAATCTACGCGTATGTAGATCGCTGCCAAGGGCGGATCCACCGTTGTGGGCACGATGGGCATGCCCACAACCCTAATAGGGTGCCCTATTGATTCGCCTGGTAAAATTACGCTGATTTTCGTTTCGCAGACGCTTTGGCAGAGGACTGTTTGGCAGAATTTCATTACGCACAGTAGACAGTTGGCAACTCGTCATAACATTGATAAGCAGATTTACTTTTCGTAGAATAAGCGTTTATTAACCGTCACAATTACCCGAGAAACCCTTGGTCGAAACACGATAGTTAGAGTGATTTTTAGTATTCATTAGAAATTCGAGCATGTTAATATTAGCTGATACTTATTGACAAGAATAATAATTATTTACTAACATTACAGGGGCCATTGTTTTTAGCTTAAGGAGTCTTAGAAACCTGAAACATTTACAAATATTAGTACAAATTTCTAAAAATAATACCAGCTTTTAATTTTCAGGCGTAGGAGTTTTTTAGCGTAGTTATCTATCTAAACGGTTCCATGGACTGCAATAAATTGCTTGCGATTTCGGATACATTACTTTATACGCCGATAATATGTATGTAGTACCGCAATTGCTAAACTAACTAAACTGTTATTATTTAACTGTCACTTTATTCGAAATTAAATTAAAAAAAATGTTACTTGAGTAAAATTTGTTTAATCGGACAGATTACTCTGCCAAATGAAATTCTTAGGTTACTAATGGATTACCAAGTTTTTTGCTAAATAAGAAAGTAAGGAATAACGAAAAAAAATAACACCAATTCAAAGACCCAAAAGTTTATGCTTGATTCTCATTTTCCAAAGAATCTATCGCAAAAACATACACGCCAAATAATCATTTACATGAGTTTTTTTTTGAAAAACAATGTTTAGACATTTACGTATTTCAAAAATTGTTTGTCACCATTCCTCGAACTATTTAGTTGCCAAAGAGTATAGCCGTGTTTTGATAGAAAAGCGGCCTTTCCACGAAATGTTTACAGTATTTTTTTATTAAGAGCCCTCATGTTTCAGCTTCCTATCTCTGTTTTTTTCTGGGATATAAATTTATAAAACTTTTTATAAATAAAAAAACCCGCACTGGCTAATGCGATTTACTTAAACTTTTGGTACGGTAATCTCTATGTATATACTCTAATATTCTTTAAATGATATTTTATTTTTATTAAAAAAAAAATAGACTGAACATGTTTGATAAACTAAAAATTGTTAAACATTTTTAAACCAAGTGAAACATTTTGGTCTAATGAATGTTGTTTAATTATTATTAGGGAAATGGTAATTTGTTAAATTGAAATCTGTCAAACAAGTATATAGGGAAAATTTTATTGAAAAATGTACAGTTGGAAAAAAAATGTTGGGAAATGAAATTTGGTTATTTTTTTTGTAAAATAATTAATATTATAATTTAATGGTATGTGAACCTAGACTCTTCCAAACGTTAGTCGACTAAAAGTCACATCTAGGTACGAATAAATCCCTCTACAAAACGATGTTCGGCGAAACGTTGTCTGCGAATCGATAATCTATAAAAAAATAGGTTGGGGAATCATTAGGTACCCCCTGATAGTCTTGTGAATATCAAATATCAAATATCAAACATTTATTCAGCAAATAGGCCACAGGGGCACTTTTACATGTCCATTTTTACAAACAATAAATTAAAAAAAAAAAAAACAATTACAAATATCGAATCTATGAAATAATAAATACTTTATTAGAGATGTATACTGTCTCTAAATGTCAAATTACACAAAAAAAAAACTATGATAAAAAAATAAAACCATAAAATACTAAAATTCTTTAGAGATGTATAAGTCTCTACGTGTCAGAGATAAAATATAAAAATATATATTAAATTATCCTTAGAGATGTAGAGGGTCGCCAAGGCTTGAATTCTTATATAAATAATTAAAAGACAAAAAAATTAAAACAGACAAGAACCGAATGAAGTGTCTCACGTTAATGTCACTCAAAAGTAAAGTTACATACTTTAACATAACCTGTACCCCGTGTAAGCTTAAACAGACCGGTCTCCACAAACAGCACCCGTTCACGAGTATGACGTGTATCTCAGCCATCGCCTCCCTCAACCTTCATTCGGGAAAGTGGCGACCCGATCAACGTCGCCACCGTAAGTAAAGACTTTTAAGCGAGCATGACATGTTCAAGCTGCCGGGTTGTATTAATATAAATATAATAAAAAAAATGTGAGATACAACATTTGTGCTTGTAAGTTACATTAAAGACGGCATAGCGCCACATAAACGCGACTACATATTATTCATAAGGAGTGCCTACCTATAAAACTAAATTATAAATTTAAATTGACTTAGAGATGTACAGGTCTCTAAGTGTCCAAATCATTAAAATAGGTATTAAAATAAAATGAAATTTAAAATAAAATAAAATTTAAAATAAATAAAATTTAAAATAAAATAAAATCTTAGAGGTGTATAAGGTCTCTAAGTGTCCAAAACTAAAATAATACAATCAAACGAGAACATGATGTTCTCTTGTGTCAGTTCTACTGGACGCTAGTATGGTTATTTCACAGGAAGAAAACGAAAACACTATTACTGACATTTTTATCATACTATCAAGATCAAGCTACTGGCTTAAAGGCATCCTTATCATCTATGAAATCATTCACAGCATAATACGCCTTACTTAACAAAGAGCTCTTAACGTGTGACTTAAATTTGTTAAGAGGCAAATTCACTATATCAGTGGGAACTTTGTTATAAAAACGTGTACAGTTCCCGACGAAAGACGTACTAACCTTACGGAGGCGGTGGGCGGGCACAGCAAGTTTATGCTTGTTTCTAGTGTTATAGTTATGGATATCACTGTTAAGCTTGAATTCGTTAATGTTTTTCCGAACATACATAATATTCTCAAGTATGTATTGAGATGCAACGGTAAGAATGCTTGCATCTTTAAATTTCTCTCTTAGGGATACTCGAGCGCCCAGTCCATAGATGGAACGTACAGCTCGCTTTTGCAGTACAAATATTGTCTGAATGTCTGCCGCTTTTCCCCACAACAGAATTCCATACGACATAACACTATGGAAGTAACTAAAGTAAACCAGCCTGGCCGTCTCTACGTTTGTTAGCTGTCTGATTCTCCTCACTGCTGAACTAAGTTTGCCGGCTAAAGTGGCTATATGTGCATGCCATTGCAGTTTTGAGTCTAAAGTGACTCCCAGGAAAACAGTTCGATCTTCAAATTCCAGCGTATCACCTTTTATTTTAATCTTGCTGTTATTTACCTGCTTGACGTTAGGTAGCGTACATTTGATGCAATTGGTTTTCTTTGCGTTCAAAAGCAAATTGTTTGCCGTAAACCAGTTTAATACGGTAGATAGCGCGTCATTAATGCTCTCGAATCTATTTTCCTTTCTGTTCACTTTAAATATAAGGGAAGTGTCATCTGCAAACAACACTATATCATGTCTTTCTTGCACAACTTTTGGTAGGTCATTGATGTATACCAAAAACAGGAAGAGACCAAGAATTGAACCTTGCGGCACTCCGAGGGCTACCGGGGACCCAGCCGATTGAGTTCCATTAATAACTACTCGCTGAGTTCTATTCGAAAGGTACGATGAGACAAGGTCAAGGGCACTAGCTTTTATCCCATAGTGGCTTAATTTTCTCTTTAAATTTTCGTGATCAACGCAATCAAATGCCTTCGACAGATCACAGAAAATTCCAATAGCATCTTGAGCTTTTTCCCAAGCGTCAAAGATGTGTTTTAGAAGTACCACACCGGCGTCAGTAGTTGATCGATCTCTGGTAAAACCAAATTGATTGCTATCAAGCAGTTTATTTCTGTTGAAATGTGACGATAGTTGATTTAGAATAAGTTTCTCGAACACTTTGCTTAATGCCGGTAGTATTGAAATAGGTCTAAAGTTTGTGGAGTCGGTTCTTGTTCCTGACGTAACACTTTCACGGTCCATTGAGATGGATAGGCTGATGATCGTTCATGAACGATGACGATCATGACTCATGAGTCATGATTGTTCATGAGTGAGTTTGTACTCCGACTCGCACTTGGCCGATTTTCGGGTGGCTATGACCACAACCTTTTTTGAGGGCTGGATCCGCGCCTGATCGCTGCCCCATAGCACTGCTGACTAGCGTCGGCAAATCCGATTAAAGTTATTTTATTTGTGGACGTTATGCCAATATGGCGCGGTATTTTAATTTCTGATAAGTGCGAAAGCTCCTGGTGGAACTGTTTCCATTTGGAGACAATGAAATCGGGCACTTTATCGTCCCAGTGAAGTTGAAGTTTAAAACATTCTTGAATGAGTAATTTCATATAAGTTACGACCGGGCTAATTAGACCTAGCGGGTCGAACAAGCGCGAGGTGACAGATAAAATCGTGCGTTTAGTACAAGTTTCTGGAAAATCTATGTTTGTTTTAAAATGAAAGTTATCGTCAGTAGGCTGCCATTGCATACCTACGATTTTAGTATCAGCGTTGGGGTCGTCGTCAAATTTGACAGCAAGAGGGCTTTTTTGTGCGGATGGGATGCGCGATTAAATTGATATATTTCAATTGGAGAGTTTGTGTCAAATCTAAATAAAATTCTTTGGAATGAGTGGTGATCAGGAGAAAGTCTCACTTGAAAATACATTTTCTCGATATCTGCGGATAATGCAATTGAAAACATGCGGAGATTTAAAAGCAATTCGAAAATATTATTTTGTAGAACTGGGCCTATATAAAGTAAATCATTAAGAGATTTTCCTGACGTAGTTTTACAACCAGCGTTCAGTACAATACGCGTCTTTGAAGTTTCTTTGTCGTGACGATAAACGGCCCTATGCGGTATGTAATAAGAATCAGTGTTTTGAAAATTGTTCGGAACTTTTGTTAAATAACCTTGATCTATATAAGTTTGAATAGTTGCGTTGTAATCAGACCGTAATCCGTTTGAGTCGAGTTTCTTTTTTAAATTTTATAAGCGGTGCTTCGCTGCAGAATAAGACGATCCTAATTCGGCAGGTGAGTGTTTGAAAGGGAGAGCAACGGTGTAGGTACCGTCGTCATCACGCGTATAATATGACTGAAAAAGCTTTTCACATGCTTCGTCATCTGGACTAAAATGGGTTTTTTCTGGGACATTTTCAATTTCCCAAAAGCGTTGCGTTAATTGATCGAGACAGAAATCCTCAGTTTGACAAAATAACGTTTTTTCAGAGTTGTGAGAATTTAATGAGCGTGTGTCATTTTCGAGTGAATGAGGAAAACAATGCGCCCTTCCTCCGGCGATGTATCCGAGAGTAGTCTCGATACCTACAACCGAGGAGGTCGGTGAGGTGACTTTACGCGGTCCGAGTAACGTGGGGAACAATTCATTGCCTATCAAACAATCTATTTCACCCGGTAAATAATATTCGTCATCGGCCATCGGCAAACCTTGAAGGTGATTTAATTGCGTGGATTCTAGCTCGGCGCTAGGTAAAATGTCCGTTATTTGATCCATAACGCGACAGCAAATGGTATAGGAACAGCGTGAGTCGAATCGAGAATGTATTGTAAGTTGCGTTATTCCGAACGTGCGGTCTTTAATTTTTCCTATGCCATTAATAATTGCGGGTGCGGGATTTATTTTTAAATTTAAGCGTTCACAGCAAGCCTTAGTTATGAAATTAGTAGCCGCTCCCGTATCCAAAAATACGCGGAGGCGATGTGTTTGATTATTACTATAAACGTTAACAGATGCGGTCGGGCATAAAACTAACGTGTCACTCTTTGAATTTCGAGGATTTGCGGGAATGGTAACCGACAACGCGAGGTTGCTATCGTTATTCGCCTGAGCATTTGTCTGGCCGCCGTCGTGCGTGCGAGCGGCACTCGCCGTAGGCGAGCGCGGCTGACGCGGCGGGTGAGACAGAGACGGAGGATTGCTGGATAGCGGCGCTGCGGCAGCGCGCGCGCCAGCGGAGTTGTTATTACTGTTATCATTTGCTGAATCAGCTAATCGCGGGAAATGCGTTGTATTTGTTTGGGTCTCATAATGTAATAAAGAATGATGTCTCTTATTGCAAATCGAACACCTGTTTGTTGATTTACATGTACTAATATGATGAAAACCTAAACAGTTTATGCAAAATGTGTGTTGACGAACTAAGTCGTTGCGCGTTTGAGTATTTTGTTTTAAGAAATATTCACATTTAAATAGCGGGTGAGAGAGTTGAGAATTGCACACTTTGCATGATCGAGATTGAGTGACAATGTCAGGGTTATTTGACTTGCTAGAAGTTTGAGGTTGCGGAACTGTAACTTGGGTACAGAATGTTTTTATTTTATTAATTTGCGGTGCGGGTTTGTTAGTAATCTGAGCGCGAGTATTATTATTATAAGTTTGAGAGTGAAACGGCGGGTGGAGTATTTGGAGTTTACTCTGTTCAGTTAGAAATTTCTTTAAATCACTAAATTTAGGAATGTCGATGTGTCTATGAGCCTGTTCGAATAGGTCAATCATAGATTTATCCAATTTGCTTAAGGCAACGTGAGTTATAATAAAATCTGATAAATTATCAATTTTCAAGCGCTGCAATGCTGCTTCAGCGGAACAAAAATTATCGAGCATATTATCGACCGACTGTCCGGTCTTTTGTTGTAACATTTGGTCTAGATAGATAGAAGCCTGTACCCTAGTATCTTGGTATTTTGCTAGAAGAGCTTGCCATATGATGTCATAGTTTTCAGAGGTAGCGATTATTCCAGAACAAACATTTAGTGCTTTGCCGGAGAGACATCCTATTAGGTACTGGACCTTTTCAGCACTTGTTAAGCGAGTATTAGTGTGAATGACACTGCGGAAATTTTCATAGAATACTGGCCACTTAGTAGGAGTACCATCGAAACCTATGAGTTGAAGCGGGGGTAACTTTGTATTTAAGTTATTATTTTTCTTTTGGTCCTCAAGCTCTTGCCTCAGTGTAGTTTCTTTTTGTTTTATGTAACAATATAATTCGTCGAATGTATTTAAAATACTATAACTCGGCAGAGCCTCAGGATTTTCTTTGAGTTGCTCAATCATAAGTTTATCTACCGTTTCAATATAATCTGAACGCGTTTTATCAGCGGATTGAGCCCTAGCTAAGAATTGTGTGCGAGTGACATCGTCGGAAACCTTCAAGCTTAAGTTATAGACTTCTTGGATCATTTGAAATAGAAATTGTTTTTTATGTTCCAAAAATCTAATCATGACATCTTCGTCGCTTGAACCCTCTTTCGATTTCTTGTTTCCCGGCATATTGGCGATAAGTTAATTAATAATGAGTTATGCGTAATTTGCGTGAAGTTTTAAAATGAAAGTTTTGTCGTAAAATAAAATATATCGACGAACTGTGCGCGGCGCGTATCTAAAGTGATATGGCGGGTAGGGAAATATAAATGGCTCGAGCGGCGAACAAATTTTTACGATTGACTATGTGAAATATACGGAATCTACCAAAAATATGCTTTAAATCTTAAAGAATGAGTAAAATAACTGGTATTTAATGATAACTAGTTGCGAAAATGATATAAACTCATTTTTTGAAAAGCTAGAGAAACTATTGATTTAATATAGACATCCTGGACAAAAAACAATAAAAATCCAAACATAAAGAATTGGTTTAAGAGTCTGTTAGGGACGTTTCACTTATACCCGCGGATACTTGAACCCACTAGAATAACACATAGAACACAAAGTAGTATTGATAATATATTATGTAATTTCAAAAATGGAACGGCAAAAATTCATCATTTAGCCCTCTCAGACCATACTGCTCAAACAATTACCATAAAATTAAGACAAAAATTTCAGCCAAAATACTGGTTTGTATATAAAAGAGACCATAGTGTAGAAAACGTTTCCAAATTCATAAATTGTTTAACAGCTTTATCCTTCTCAGAGGTACTCAGTTCAGAGGATGTAAACAGCGCATATAATAATTTTATTAATGAATTTAAATTATTTTATGATTTATGTTTTCCCAAAATAAAAATAAAAATTAAATCAAAGAATAAAAATAAGTTTATAACAAAAGGGATCAAGATATCAAGCAAAGTCAAAAGATGCTTATACATGGATTATCAATATAAAGGTTTAAAATGTGTAAAAGAATTATATTTAAAATATGCTTGCATGTTAAAGAAATGTGTAAAAATTTCATTAAAGCAAGCTAATCATAAGTTAATAGAAAGTGCGAGGAATAAATGTAAGGCTTCTTGGAAAATAATTAAACAATACACGGGACACAATGAAATGCCAAGTATGATAGAACAGATAGACCACAATGGGGAATTAGTTGATAAACCAGAACATATTGCTACACACTTTAATAACTTCTTCATTGACTCACTTCCTAATGCCATAATGGATAGCAAAAACCGGTGTAAAAACATAGATCATAACGTAACTAGCATATATCTCTATCCTGTTACTCCTCAAGAAGTTTTCAGAGCAATAAAATTACTTAACAATACTACAGCGGTAGGTTGTGACGATATAAGTACAGAAGCAATAAAAGATACTGCATTTTTAATATCTACCCCATTGGCGCATATAGTAAACCTGTCCTTTCAAACTGGTATGTTCCCGGAAAGACTAAAAAAGTCAATTATCAAACCACTTTTCAAACAAGGGGAAAAAACTAGGCTAGGCAATTATAGGCCGATAACATTGATCCCAATATTCTCTAAAGTGATTGAGCGACTTATGTATAACAGAATAATCAAATACTCTGACAAATACCACCTACTAAGAAACGAACAATGTGGTTTTCGAAGAAATAGGTCTACAAATCTTGCTGTATTTCAACTGCTGAAAACTATTCATGAATGCATAGACAAACGAATACATGTATCCTCGATCTTCACCGATATGTCTAAAGCTTTCGACTGCGTTAACCATTCCATATTGCTTGATAAACTCGACCATTACGGTATTCGAGGGCAGGCTCTCGAGTGGATAAAAAGTTATCTCTCAAATAGGTTCCAATGTACTGAGATTAATTACTACTGTTCCAAAAGCAATACCATTGAAACTAGAAGATCTGCATACAGACCTAATCCAAGAGGCGTGCCTTAAGGCAGTATTCTTGGCCCGCTCTTGTTCCTATTTTATATAAATGATCTCCCACAGCACACGAACAATCAAGTAGTACTCTTTGCAGATGACAGTAGTGCTTTAATAAGATGTTCAAGCACAACAAAGGAATATGAACTTGAAATTAATAAGACTCTAAATGATATCATTACTTGGATGGTTAACAATGAATTGAGCATAAATTTGTCTAAAACTCACTTTGTTCAATTTCATACAAGCCGTAGGTAGGCCAGGTTTGGCAATTAACATATCGCATAAATCAGACGCAATTACAGAGTCAGAGACAACTAAATTTCTTGGACTCATACTTGACAGTAATTGTAATTGGCAATGTCATATAACCGAACTATGCTCCAAACTTTCAAAGTTTGTCTTTCCAATACGTAGGCTGATACATAATGCATCGGAAAAAGCGGGACTAATGTCATATTTTGGTTACGTTCAGTCTAGCATCACGTACGGTATAATTTTTTGAGGAAACTCGACCGACTGGCTAAAAGTTTTTAAGATGCAGAAACGATGTGTAAGAGCGCTCTGTGGGGCATCTCAAAGAGACTCCTGTAAACCTCTTTTTCTTAAATATAAGATTTTACCACTACCTTGTTTATATATCAAGGAAGTTGCTATGTTTGTAAAAAATAACCTTAATTTATATCAAAGGAACGATAGATTCCACCGTAACTTGAGAAACGAGTACAGACTCGTAAATACGCATCAAACTAAATCGACATTTTACAAAAATAGCATTTTCTCCATGGCAATCAAGATTTATAACAATATTCCGGATGTATTTAAGAACCTTGACAGAACTAGATTTAAAAAGGCACTTAATGAATGGCTATTAAGCAAAATGTTTAACTTTATAAATAACAATGGCAAATTATAAAATATTAATGTAATAATAATAATGATTAACTTGACATATACATATGTAGCGTAATGGCATAAAGTTGGGGACCTTATTGTATAAAATACTGCGTTATATGTTGTATGTAAATAATGTAAATAACATGACTGCATGTTGTGCATGGCATTCAATATTGTACACCATAAATGTGGTAGACTACGGACATATTACCAATAACATCTTTTATATTTTTACCTGTGGTCTGACAATAAATAATTTCTATTTCTATTTCTATTTCAAAAAAGAAATAAAATGAAATAAGCGTGATGCGAATCAATTAAAGTATATTGGCACGTTGCGGGTTTTTAACAAATATGCGTGTAAATTATATTTTTGAGTGTGTATATAATGTAAATATGTATGAGATAATAGGATATTTATATAGGAAGGATCAGGATTCGAAGGACCAGACTTGGAGGGGCAGGGACTCACCTTCGAATAGCTCATATCCCGCCGACTCCAATTTTGAGTTCGTTTCACCACAAACACGAAAATTTGATTGTTCACAATACACAGCGTTAAAAGTGATGTCACTGATCTTCTTGGAGTATTTTTTCACATGTATTTTGAGTTTTAATTAGAGGAGTGCGAGTTTTTGGGCGCGCGCGCGATGGGATTTTATTTTGCACTGGCGGTTTAAGGTGAGGGTGGGGGTATAGGACAAAGGATGTTGCCATATATAAAATATATAAGAGGTGCGTTCTAGTTGTGTGTATGAGATATTTAAATAAACTTAAATTAATTTTAAAAATGTATGAAATTATCACAATGGCGTAGCCACATAGTATGTAATTGTGAAACAAATCTAGGAGGTGTCTACCCATTATCAAATGAAATTCCAACTGGGTCATTTTCTCCGTATCGAAGTCCCTTTTGCTCAAGAGAATTTAATTTATAGTCAGCCTCAAACTCACCATGAATCAGAATCCCGTCCGCATTATCCCTTAAGGTACAAAAGTCTTAAACCTGTTTTAATCCTACCAATCATTCGATTGTAATCAAATGTTATTTAGTTTTAGAATGAAATTAATGGACTAACTTTACTAATTACAGAACCAAGCCGGCGTGGAATCCAGGAGAAAATCACTACAATCATATGAATTTCCGCGGTTCTACTTTTGAAGAAACCCTTTAATAAGCCTATGATCCGTCTAAAATTCACAACTGCTAATCCGATCTCAGTTAGTCCTACAGCCCCAACAAAGGGCGAATCTCCTGATGCTGTGATACGAATCTTCGCCTGATGAATCTCAAGAGACTGATTTTTATAGGAATGTTACTTTTTGAAAGTATTCGCTCAAAACACATTCCAACGTTCTTAAGACATATGTTCCATTTATATGAGCCATTTTTAGGGTTCCGTAGCCAAATGGCAAAAAACGGAACCCTTATAGATTCGTCATGTCCGTCTGTCTGTCCGATTCTGTCACAGCCACTTTTTTCCGAAACTATAAAAGCTATACTGTTCAAACTTGGTAAGTAGATGTATTCTATGAACCGCATTATGATGTTTACACAAAAATAGAAAAAAAACAATAAATTTTGGGGGTTCCCCATACTTAGAACTGAAACTCAAAAAATCTTTTTTCATCAAACCCATACGTGTGGGGTATCTATGGATAGGTCTTTAAAAATGATATTGAGGTTTCTAATATCATTTTTTTCTAAACTGAATATTTTGCGCGAGAGACACTTCCAAAGTGGTAAAAAGTGTGTCCCCCCCCCCGTAACTTCTAAAATAACAGAATGAAAAATCTAAAAAAAATATATGATATACATTGCCATGCAGACTTCCACCGAAAATTGGTTCGAAAGAGATCTAGTAAGTAATTTTTTTTTAATACGTCATAAAAATTTAAAAAAAAATTTTTTCATCAAACCCATACGTGTGGGGTATCTAAGGATAGGTCTTCAAAAATGATATTTAGGTTTCTAATGTCATTTTTTTCTAAACTGAATAGTTTGTGCGAGAGACACTTCCAAAGTGAAAAAAAGTGTGTCCCCCCCCCCTGTAACTTCTAAAATAACGGAATGAAAAATCTAAAAAAAATATATGATATACATTACCATGCAAACTTCCAACGAAAATTGGTTTGAACCAGATCTAGTAAGTAGTTTTTTTAATACGTCATAAATGGTACGGAACCCTTCATGGGCGAGTCCGACTCGCACTTGGCCGCTTTTTTTTAATATTCATAAAATATTATACTCGATTTCTTGTGCACTATTAACTAATATTGTGATATCTATAAGAGTACTTAGAAAGAGCGTTACGTTATTGTTAAAGTATTTGAGACTTAAGAATTTTCAGAATCAGAATCAGATTTTTATTTGCTAAAACATGGTACAAAAGGTCATACATATATATAAAAGACATACATATATTGATTTATTTTTCAAGCTCTACATTGTAATATATTCAACACAATACGATCACGTCTTCTCATAACTCAATCTTGATAGTGAGTCATTGTCGCGATTAGCGATGGACTGAGGCGGGCGGGCGAGCTCAGTGACGTCACATATGCTTACGCATGAAGAATATTAGATGTCAGATTATTTGCAAGTTAATTTTTACGTGATAAAAGTACGCAGTGATTTATAGATTTCTACATGAAAACCTTTCCTTGTGCCGGGTTTTTGCGCTGACAAAATTTCCTCCAGAGTTTCATTCAGTTTCCGCCAAGTTTCCTCCACAGCAAATGTTTGAATAACATGTTCTGTGCGTCCACTCAAGAAATCCTTTAACCTTTTGAACGCCAAGAGCCACTAAAGTGG
Source organism: Cydia pomonella (assembly GCF_033807575.1). Taxonomy (NCBI): domain Eukaryota; kingdom Metazoa; phylum Arthropoda; class Insecta; order Lepidoptera; family Tortricidae; genus Cydia; species Cydia pomonella. Next base: position 114,124 of record NW_026907892.1, read on the forward strand.
TCGTGTGCTGTCGTGCCTACCATGCCAACGACCACTAAAGAGGTCATGGCAGACGCTGTCAAAGCAATTTTACTGTTGACAAATAAGGTTTAAATTCGTTTCTCAATAGTTGACATATTGGCGTGTATGCCACATTTTGATGCGAGGTAAAAAGCGTTGAAAAGGTTAATAATAATATGCTGTAAAGTGTGCCGTCAATGATACAACTCTTGGTGTCTAAATACTAATATATTATGTTAAAATAACGCGTCCATGCTATTATATACTACAGCTACGTACGTGTCGGGGTGAGGCATAGTACACACACTACAACTCCCCCTCTTTTTTTACGTAACGTTACGTCTGTTGCGTCTATTTTTAACACGCTTTTATTAGGTCGACCTGTATGTAACTATGTAATGGAATGTAAGGTAACTAAATATAACCATCTTCCAAAGATCGTAGCGTCATGAAAATTGGCTGCTGTATGTAGTTCTGATGACAATAGAATAATATGGTACTGTCGAACTGATCTGATGATGGAGCCGGAAGATATGAACTGGAACTTAATGGTGGAACATCGTATCATAGCTGTGTTTGGATTTGTTAGAAAAGTCTTATAATGAACTTTGACCACGATTCGGTTTCAAAGTCTGCTGATGAAGCCGGAAGATAGGCACTGGCATTCCATGATGGAATATCGTATCATAGTCGTGTTTGCACTTGTGAGAAAGGTCACGTAATGGACTTTGAACACGATCAGGTTTCAAGGTTATAATAAAGCGTGTTTTTGTAGTGTTTTTTAAACTAATAATTTACTTTTGTGATGTGTGACGTAAAAACAACTATGTTCGACTATAAATGTATAATGCCTTAAATAACATGTACATGCACTTATTGTCCGACCATGTGGCCGGCACAGTTTGGATAATTGTATAAGCTAGTGCACTGGTGGATAACTCTTCAATAAAACGTTGGATTTAACACTTTTATTTTGACTTTTCACATTATGAAGCACAATATTTGTGCACTAAAACTAATTTTATGATTTTAACACACAGAGTTGCGAACTTACGCGTGCAGCCATTTTTGATAGAGAGAGCAAGTTCGATGAAACAATTGACTCTATCTATGGGCGTGTGGCGCTGTTTGAGATACCAAAAAAACTATGTTGACAATAAATCGCAAATTACTTATAACGCTCAATCATTCCGCCCGCCAAGAACAGTATGTTCTTCCTACCGCCCACCATGACATCAATGACATCATACAGCAGTACATACATAACAAGGTTTAGGCACTGCGCATTACTAAGGTACTAAACTAACATGAACAAGAGTTAACATGACATCAATAGATAACTTTGCACTCCATCTAAAAAATTTAAACATAAACAATACAAAGTACACTGTTCACCAGACTATAAGGCAGAGATCATGAAAAACTTTGATAACAATCTATAGAGATGGAGATCACAGGCTACTAAGACAGGTAACATTGTATGCTACAGTTAACATTTACTAACATACCCGTACAAGTGAGTATCCATAAATCACCTGAAGGTAAACCCTTTTATTACTACATAACACATAAATGAAATTTCGAATAAAATTAAAGTAAATTTTTTTTTAGAAAAAGCTTTTATTTAAATGCTCTAAAAAGAAGAAAATAAAATTTTCCTTTAAAATTTTAATCATCAATTTATAACCTCATTATACACAATTTATATGTTCATAAAAGCTTGTCGCGAGGTTTAAGTTCCTATAAGTATTACATTAAATTAAAATGTTTGAAATGTTTCTTCTTTTTAGAGCATTTTAGTTATTTTGAGTTACTCTCAACAATCCCTTTCATTTGATACCCATATTGTAGAAGTGCATTAAAAATAACTATTCCGCCATCTTGGATGTTCCGCCATATTGGATTTAGAATAACGTCACATATTTTTTCGATCCCTTTCATATGAATTTTATAAAGAAAAGCGGCCAAGTGCGAGTCGGACTCGCCCATGAAGGGTTCCGTACCATTTATGACGTATTAAAAAAACTACTTACTAGATCTGGTTCAAACCAATTTTCGTTGGAAGTTTGCATGGTAATGTATATCATATATTTTTTTTAGATTTTTCATTCCGTTATTTTAGAAGTTACAGGGGGGGGGACACACTTTTTTTCACTTTGGAAGTGTCTCTCGCGCAAACTATTCAGTTTAGAAAAAAATGATATTAGAAACCTAAATATCATTTTTGAAGACCTATCCTTAGATACCCCACACGTATGGGTTTGATGAAAAAAAATTTTTTTTTAAATTTTTATGACGTATTAAAAAAAAATTACTTACTAGATCTCTTTCGAACCAATTTTCGGTGGAAGTTTGCATGGCAATGTATATCATATATTTTTTTTAGATTTTTCATTCTGTTATTTTAGAAGTTACGGGGGGGGGGACACACTTTTTACCACTTTGGAAGTGTCTCTCGCGCAAACTATTCAGTTTAGAAAAAAATGATATTAGAAACCTCAATATCATTTTTAAAGACCTATCCATAGATACCCCACACGTATGGGTTTGATGAAAAAAGATTTTTTGAGTTTCAGTTCTAAGTATGGGGAACCCCCAAAATTTATTGTTTTTTTTCTATTTTTGTGTAAACATCATAATGCGGTTCATAGAATACATCTACTTACCAAGTTTGAACAGTATAGCTTTTATAGTTTCGGAAAAAAGTGGCTGTGACAGAATCGGACAGACAGACGGACATGACGAATCTATAAGGGTTCCGTTTTTTGCCATTTGGCTACGGAACCCTAATACATGGGAAAAATACTTACATCACTCAGAAGGTTGCTTGAAACGTAGTGTGACGGACATCGAAGTAGAATCCAGGTAGTAAGTTGTAGGGCGGAGATTTCATTCGTAAATATCACTAATGATGCTGTAATACCTTTGGGATGGCTTTAAATAATTTCCGAACTGTATGCATGTGTATAAAAACACATGTATGTATGAGTGCACTAAGCTCCGACCGAGATCTCGGTCTCGGCTCTCGGCCAAAATGGGCCGAGATTCTTGCCGAGGCCGAGAATAGGCAATGAGTTATCATTGGTGAATTTGAATTTTCCCCGCATGTACGCCCGTTTCTTAGCCACCCGTTGGTTGCATCGCCCGGTTGGTGTGACGTTTTTTGTGATTTTGATTGGTTTCGTACCCACATTTTAAGCCAATTACTTATCAAATAATAAGTGTTGGGATCGGATTGGCGCGGTTGCAAGTAATGACTAGTTCATTTGGGTCTTTTCGTTTTGTGGTTATTGTTATTGATGAAGAAATAAGTGTATATTGTTATCGGGACGTACACTGGATATTTTGATACTAAATATATTTGTAAGTACAAAACGACACCTGTGGCGGATATTTTGGTTTACAATATACAACTCTTTATTTTGCTTATTGTTATTGTACCTCTCTTTGTCCACATCCGTACTGAAAACCGGCCAAGTGTGTGTCGGACCACGCATAATGGTAGGTTCCGTACCTTCATACAATACAAAAAGCCGTTAGTGGCACTTTCGTCGTTTTAATAAGAAGATCAGTTTTTTTTTATAACTCTTAAATGTCTTAACCGACCATATTCAAAATAATTTTCCTGAAAAATTATTTGCTTATTAAGTTTTATTATTTAGATATTTTTAAATGGTTTTGCTCTCCCAGTTCAAAAGTTAGAGGGGATCACACAATTTTTTTGGAGCGATTATTTCCAAAAGTATTTACTTAATCAAAAAAACGTTCTTAGCAACCTTTATGTATTTTTAAATACCTATCTAATGATGAGCCACATGATTTTTTTAAACTTTTAGTTACATTTATATGGAGTATATATTTGAAAATATATTTTACAATTTTTTCGAAACTAAGAAGCCACTTACATAATACATGTATTGTATACCTACATTCCAAAGGTTATAAAATATATCGTAAAGTTTTTGAGAAAAATGGCTGTGACGTACGCACAGACCGACAGACATAAGGACATGACGAAACTATAAGGGTAACATTTTTGAAGGAAGGAAGGAAGAATTATCTAGGGAATTCCCGTGACCACTACGGCACACACACGTTTGCAATGCCAAACGAGTCGTACCTCCTCGGCTGGGGTCGAAAGAATATTTTCGGCATTGAATTTAGTGCACACCAAAATAAGAAATAGATTAGGCGCGTAGAAGGCAACCAAATTGGAATTCATTTTAAAATGTTTGAATTCCAAAATATAAAAAGTTAAAAAGAATAGCAAATAAAGAGTTATAATAATTATATCGAGTTCAATAGGTATTGATTTATATGTTCCATTTTTAGTCTATAAGTTTGACTGCTATTTTTCATGTATTTTGTCTCAGGAATCATGTATCATATACCCTTTAAATAGTGTATTAAAATGAATATATTGCAACACCAATTTTTACTCTATGCTAACACTCTACAACCCGATCCGGTTTGTCTTTCAATTGCACTCTCGTTTGATATACTATGGCTCTTCATTAAGTCAATCCCAATTTTATACTTATATTAAGCTTATATTATTATTATGATTAATCATTTATTCTCATAAGACATGGTACATAGGTTATATCAACATACATGGTTGTAGCATACTGTATAAACGCACCTGTCATAACATCCTTGGTAATTGCAACGTGCTGTCAACCCTTACTAAGTGTCACTGTGACAGCCCCTCTCTTGCCTTATATCCGTGACACACACACACACACACAGCTAGCTCTAATATAATATTAATAATATTGTGTATTGTGTTATTAATAAATACCCGAAGACTTTCTACTCTTGTTTTATTGAAGATCTTACTTACATGGCGCAGCCGAAAAGGAGTCAAATTCAGGAAGATTAAACTGGATTGGATAAGATAACCTACAAATCGCCACTGAGTGCATATGTTCGTTGAACAAAGAAACAAGTGAAAATTAGGAAGATTTTAACAAAATGTCTGCCGTCGATTATAAAATGCCCGTGGGGCTCAATTTAGAAGATATTGAAAACTGCTGGCCGCAGTGGCAACGTTTCAAGCTATCTTTTCCCAACTTCATGCTGGCGTCAGGGTTAGACAGAATATCGGAAACAAGAAAAGCAGCAATACTAATTAACTGCGATGGCCACGAAGCGCAAGAATTATATTTTAATATCCTTAAAGTGGAAGGCAAGAATGAATGAATGAATTAATGAAGGACAAGCTAGAGGAGGTGATCGAAGTTTTCGACGACTACTTCAAGCCGAAACAAAATGAAATTATAAACAGATATAATCTTAACAAGCGGAACCAAGAGGGAGTAAAACCAATGTATGATAGTAAAGAACTTGTATTGCTAATTGTATAATATTAGGAAAATTAAGTAATTGAAAATTGGCTACTTGTCAATTTTCAGAAAAGTATTTTAAAATGTGCGTTTGCTTATTTTATACACCACAAAATATATATATTTTTTTCAAAAAATAGTTATTTATATTAGAAAAACACGTTAATTCCTAAATTAATTTGAAATACGCGCTTAAACGGTAGGTCACGTGACTTTTATAGATGGTGACGTCACTACACATAAAACGTCAAACCGAACTAAAGCGAATTTAAGCGAAAGGATAGATTTGTTTTAAATGAAATACATTTTTGTGAAAATGACAAATTATAAGACGTGTGCAGTACCAATGTGTAGTAGTACGACCATCAAAAATCCTCAAAAAATATTTATACACGTTTCTAAAAGTCCTCAACATCGAAAAAAGTGGTTGCAGTTGGCACGTCGAGATTCGAAGTTAACATCTGATAAATACTATCCTATATACTTTTGTGAAGATCACTTTGATGTAAGTAGCTATTTATAAAGTATCTAAAATATTATTATATCAGTCTCACTCGCACAGCGTAACCGATCGGGTGTGTCCGGCGATTTTTAAAATGGCGTTAAATACGTTAAAATGTAATAACTGTAATGTCGTTATTTGTGAAGTTCTGTGTTATATTCAATACAAATTTGATGTCATTGACGTAGTAAGCCTGAAGAAAATGTGTGATTCCACTTTCTCTGAGAAAGAAATAGAAAATGCAAGGAAGTTATTATTCGAATCATCAACGGCAATTCCACTGCAATTAAAAGTTAGACGCAAAGGAAACCAAGAAGGTGGGAAAAAGATGAGAAACTTGGACGATATCATCAGTTTTTTCAAAGAAGTAGATCCCGATTCCATTCCGATATTTGTTGCCCGCGACTTACAAAAATTACCACCAACGTCCGTGGACCATATAGATTGTGTGACGTTATTGAAAGACATTATAAAAATAAAAAACGACCTGAATTGTCTAAGTGAAAAATATGCAACTGTTTCTCAACTAAAAGAGCTTCAAGCAGATTTAGATAGCTTAAAATCTACTTCCATTGTTAACCACCGCAATGTGAACATGAAAAAAAGAGGAGTATATTTATTCGATAGTGGGCCGTATGGTTTACCACATAGCATAAACTCGGAAATTGCGGGTAGTTCCGTATCTGTTGAGCGCGAGGTAGAGATTCTTGACGGCGCGACTGAAGTATCAGCGAATGAGTCATCGCAGCCGTCTCCGTCCCTCCCGTCTATTAATGAAACAGATCGAGCGAACTCTGTCTCTGTTTCGCAAGAACAAGAAAATTCTGCACAAAAAACCATTAACGGCCAGAGTCTGTGCTTATCTCAGTTGAATTCACCTGACGCTAACATAACCGACACGGTTATTGTTGACAAATCAATAAGTGAGAATACAACAAATACGTGTAATACGCTTAGTTTTGCGGACGTCGCTCGGAAGGAGGGTCATTTCAAAGACAATAAACAAACTGACGAATGGATTAAAATTCAAAGGAACAGGTTACGAAATCGTTTTATCGGCAATACCGGCAAGGCAATAACGGAACCGGGAGCGAAATTTAAAGCCGCTGACGTTAAAGTGCCGTTATTTATCACTTTTGTAAACAAAGAGTCTACTGACCAAGATATTTCGGACTACATCTTGGAAAAAACTAGTGAGGTGGTTTCAGTGCAAAAAATTACAATGAAAAAGGATCGGCACTATAATTCCTTTAAAATGTACGTGTGTAAACATAACCTACATATGTACTTAAATGATAGTTTATGGCCAAATGGTGTGATAGTTGCAGGCGTTTTATACGTTTCAAGAAAACTGACAATGAAGAGGCAAAAGATTGCTCGAAGTCATGAAAAGTGTGTACAACAGGTTTACTCGGTAAATGAAGCAGGATAATAACACCATATTTATTAGTTATAATTGTAAAAATATTAAAAGGAGTTTTTAGTACGGTCGCCAAGCCGCTCCGAGGCCAGATTTAATTGACTCAGCTCGGCCTTACCCACAACCGGTATCAATGTGTTCGGACAGTTCTCCTGATCACCGTACATGCGGTAGTAAAGCGGAAAAATGGTGGAGGGGATAGTAATGACGTCACAAAGATGGCGGCCGGACCTATTCTTTTTGGCGGTGTATCTCGAAAACCACTTAACCGATTTTAATCATCGAGGTGTCAAATAATAGCTTATATTATGGAGATTATTTCCTTTTCTACAAACATTTACGTGAAACCTATAGGAAAAAAAATAATCACAAAAAACAGTTTTTTTATAAAATTATTATTTTTTATTTTGTAAAAATCTCCGTAAATATTAGCATTTCGCAAATTTTGTTTAATATAAAACATATTGCTTCATTATCAAGGAATATAATGAGCCTTAAAACATACAGATCGAGTAATAAACAATGAAGCTACACTCATTTATTTGCGCATGGGTAACGATAACTGGCTTTTACCGGTCGAAACTGTGGTGACTGTTACGATACGTATTGAATGGAATTTATAGAGTATCGGTTTTAATTACTGAAATTATAATTAAAATTATAAAAACCAGACACAATAATGTTACCTTACTTCGACGTTTAGTCTCTTTTTTCGTCTTAATCATAGGTAGGTACATATTTCTTTTTACTTAAAAATTTTATACAGGGTGAACTTTTAACCACCAGTCATACTCTGCGCAGCGACTTTATAGGTCATACTTAACAACTTTTACTATGGGACCAATTCCGAAATCGCGAAAAAAATTTTGACTGTCCCATATAAAGGTGCGACCAACTTTACCAGACCAACACTTTTCCAAACTGAGCTACAGCTGTCCGATGAAGTTAAGTACTTAGGACTAACTCTCTACAATAAACTCAATTGGAACAACCACATCAACAAACGGATAGACAAGGCGGGAGTTGTCTTCTGGCAGTGCAGAAGGATGATTGGTAAGAGGTGGGGACTCAACCCGAAAATTACCCTCTGGCTCTATAAGACGATAATCCGCCCCTTACTCTGTTACGGTGCTCTGGTTTGGTGGCCAAGAACAAACCTAGGCAACGTACGAGACAAACTACAAAGACTTCAAAGGCTCGCATGCGCGGCCACCACTGGCTGCACGAGGTCTACCCCGACTGCAGCCATGGAGGTCATGCTAAACCTTCCACCGCTGCACCTACACATACAGCAAGAGGCCAATCTCTCAGCGGTAAGGTTGCGAACCCTCAAGATATGGTCTAACATCACAGGAGCTCTTCACACAAAATGCCTGGAAAAGGTGTATGACGAATTTCCAGTGCTTAGGTCAGGCACGGACCGGATTCACAGACAAGCTATCTTCGATAAAAGGTACAAAATACAGTTATATGAGGACGACAATCATGAAGGACTCAATCCCCGGGAGCTGAGAATCTTCACTGATGGGTCCAAAACAGACAGCGGATCGGGCTCTGGAACCTTCTCAGAAGACCTGAACATGTCGATCACCACTCCGCTAGGAGCCCATAACTCGGTATTCCAAGCTGAGTGCATGGGCATCATAAACGCGGCGGCTGCCATCACTGCAAGGAAGGTAGTAGGATCCTCCATCCGCATACTCTCCGACAGTAGAGCAGTCTTAATGGCTCTAAATAGCCATATAGTTACATCCAAACTTATACACGAATGCCACGAACGACTAATGGAGGTATGTCATAATAACAAGATCACCCTACAATGGATCAAGGGACACAGTGGATCCCGAGGTAACGATGCTGCGGACGAGCTTGCCAGGCAAGGATCGAATGCGGGGGCGATTGGTCCGGAACCGATTCTTCCGATACCATTTAGCAAGGTACGCTCAATGCTGCTGGCACGTACAGGGAAACTACACACAGAACACTGGCTGAACCAGACTGGATGCAGACAGGCAAAAGAAGCCATGCCTGGCATCAACGGAAAACTCACAAGGGCGCTCCTGCAACTAGGGAAGGTCCGACTGAGTATGGTAACCAGTGTCATAACAGGTCATGGACTATTTAACAAACATCTTTTCACAACAGGTGTCACAGACAGTCCCCTGTGCCGAGGTTGCATGGAGACAGAAGAAACAGCCTCTCACGTGGTGCTGGAATGCAGCGGAGTGACTCCATACAGGGCTAAACATCTCGGATCTCCGAGAGACCTCCCCGAGGTCCTACTCAACATCAAAGGTTTGATAGGATTCCTCGAGGAGCTGGGCTGGCAGGACTAGCCCACCCCCAACATATCACGCAAAATAGGCGCAAGTCGTCGAGTTGCGGTAAAATCGCCCGAATACAATACAATACAATACAAGGTGCGACCAGACCGCAGCTTAAAAAACGGTCACGATACGGAATCGCAGTGACGCGTCGTATGCGTACCGTTTTTAACGCATGCTCCCCACACGTCCTTAAACTACGTCCAAAAGAGAGGTATGGGCATTGTGAATGTCATCTCGCTTTGTGTGGTAGGGCGCAGCCAGTGGGTGTCAATCCAGATCCAAATTTTCTTGCGTGATTCGGCATTGGTCCCATAATAAAAGTTGTTCAGTATGACCTGTAAAGTCACTGCGCAGAGTATGGCTGGTGGTTAAAATTTCATCTTATACCTATATTCGACACAAGTAGTAAGTACTTACAGACCAACTATGATACACATTTTGCCTGTATAGTGATACATAGTGAATAAATTAATACCTGATTTAAAAAATAAAACAAAAATAACAAATAGCATGATATTTAATTCAGTAATCACTAATCAGTCTTAAACAATGAACATCATACTTTTAGATTAGACAACAAAATGTATATTTATACTGTGTTTCGACTTGAAAGATTTTACTGCTTTAAAACATAAGACAAACCTACCAACCAAATGTATATATTTTTTTTTTTTTGTGATTATTATTTTCCTATAGGTTTCACGTAAATGTTTGTAAAAAGGAAATAATCTCCATAATATAAGCTATTAGTTGACACCTCGATGAATACAATCGGTTAAGTGGTTTTCGAGATACACCGCCAAAAAGAATAGGTCCGGACGCCATCTTTGTGACGTCATTACTATCCCCTCCCACCATTTTTCCGCTTTACTACCGCATGTACGGTGATCAGGAGAAACGCCTGAACACATTGATACCGGTTGTGGGTAAGGCCGAGCTGAGTCAATTAAATCTGGCCTCGGAGCGGCTTGGGGACTACTAATAGTAAAAGTTGTTCAGTATGACCTATAAAGTCGCTGCGCAGAGTATGACTGGTGGTTAAAAGTTCACCCTGTATAAAATTTTTAAGTAAAAAGAAATATGTACCCACCTATGATTAAGATGAAAAAAGAGACTAAACGTCGAAGTAAGGTAACATTATTGTGTCTGGTTTTTATAATTTTAATTATAATTTCAGTAATTAAAACCGATACTCTATAAATTCCATTCAATACGTATCGTAACAGTCACCACAGTTTCGACCGGTAAAAGCCAGTTATCGTTACCCATGCGCAAATAAATGAGTGTAGCTTCATTGTTTATTACTCGATCTGTATGTTTTAAGGCTCATTATATTCCTTGATAATGAAGCAATATGTTTTATATTAAACAAAATTTGCGTAATGCTAATATTTACGGAGATTTTTACAAAATAAAAAATAATAATTTTATAAAAAAACTGTTTTTTGTGATTATTTTTTTTCCTATAGGTTTCACGTAAATGTTTGTAGAAAAGGAAATAATCTCCATAATATAAGCTATTATTTGACACCTCGATGATTAAAATCGGTTAAGTGGTTTTCGAGATACACCGCCAAAAAGAATAGGTCCGGCCGCCATCTTTGTGACGTCATTACTATCCCCTCCACCATTTTTCCGCTTTACTACCGCATGTACGGTGATCAGGAGAACTGTCCGAACACATTGATACCGGTTGTGGGTAAGGCCGAGCAGAGTCAATTAAATCGTGTTTCTAGAGGGCTTTTGAGATTTGGCGACCGTACTATTTCACTGTGTTCGAGAACTATGCAAAATAGCAGACATAGTGGCGCTTCAAGAAACTTGGCTGTACAGTCATGATATAAATATCTTAGGACAAATAGACAACCAATTCTGTTTTACGGGCAAGTCTTCACTCTTCAATCGATCTCTCCAATGGCGTACTCCGGGGGCGATCGCACGGCGGCGTAGCCATTCTTTGGAGAAGCAGTGCGTTCCGTAACGTATCAGTGTTAAAGTGTACCAGTGAGCGTTTAGTAGCAATAAAAGCCTCAACAGCTGATTCACGTGAAATTATAGTTATGTGCGTATATATGCCAACTGACGAATCGTGCAACCTTCCACTTTTCACGCAGTGCTTAGGAGAAATGAACGCTATTATTGAGGACAATAACGTCAAAATGTGTATATGCTGGGGGACTTTAACGCCCATCCGACGGCGTGTTTTGGTGAAGAACTATTCGATTTCTGTCGCGAGAGGAGTTGGATATGTGCGGATGTGGTGCCATTAGGTATAGCGTCTGACACACATACATATGTAAGTGAAGTGCATGGTTGTCATAGATGGCTGGACCACAGTTGATGATGTATACTGGTCGGACCACTATCCGTTAAAAATTGCGTGTAATTTGAATATTATTAAAAACAAACTAACTTTACAAAACGAATCTCGAAATAACATTATCTGGGGTCTCAGGACTGCTGAGGAATCGGATAAATACCATGAATTATGTAATAATAACCTTAAAAAAATACATTTTCCTTATGAGTTGAATCGATGTGCTGATAGAATGTGCCATAACATAATACATAAACAAGTTATTGATAAGTTATATAGCGACATTATAAGTGCTCTAACGCGTGCGTCCGTGGACAGTCGAACACGGCCTCAAAACTCAGCTGTGAAGGGAAAATGTATTTTAGGGTGGAATAAGCACGTAGCCGACGCACATAGGCAGGCCAGACTCGATTATAAAATGTATCTACTTTATGGAAAACCTAAATGTGGGGCAGTGTTTGAAAAGATGTGTTTGAGTCGCAAGGTTTTCAAATCTAGACTAAAATTTTGTCAAAATAATCAGGAGCAAATTCGTTTTGATATACTTGCCTCACAACACTCCAGAAAACAATTTAGTAAGTTTTGGAAAAGTACGAAAAGTTTGAATGGGAGGGTGGGATTGCCTGCGAGTGTCGATAGGCTAAGCGACCAAAAATGTGTAGCCAATGTTTTTAAAGACTATTTTAAAGTACTCTCGCCGCGCTCATCGTCACAGAGTGTGGTCGGCGATGTGTTCACCACTAATTATATACCAATTCAAATTACTAGTGAACAGGTTGTGGATGCTATTAAGAATATGAAAAGAGGTAAATCACCTGGCCACGACGGGCTTAGTATTGAGAACCTGCAGTATGCAGGTGGTCATATTGCCGGGCTGTTGTCAATGTTATACACCTTATGCATAAGGCACGCGTATTTGCCATCCGATCTCACGAAAACAATAGTTATACCGCTTGTTAAAAATAGTACGGGTGATCTTTCAGATAAAACAAATTACAGGCCGATTTCATTGGCAACGGTGCTGGCAAAAGTTCTTGATAGAATCTTAGACGTGTACTTGAGTCGGCAAATTAAATTAAATGATGCCCAGTTCGGGTTTAGAGAAGGTTTATCGACTGAAAATGCCATTTTAGCGTTGAAACATACTGTTAACTATTAGGTCAGTAGGGAAACGCCCATCTTTGCCTGTTTCTTAGATTTATCTAAGGCATTTGATTTGGTGTCTTATGATATACTTTGGGCTAAGTTGAAAGAGATAGGTATTCCGCATGAACTAATAGGTATATTGTCACATTGGTATCAAACTCAGATTAATGTAATTAAGTGGGCCAATGCCTTTTCTGATCCGTATATACTTACTTGTGGTGTAAGACAAGGGGGGTTAACCTCGCCTAGACTTTTTAATTTATATGTAGACCAGCTGATCGGCAGGCTCAGCAGCATGCATGTCGGATGTAGAATAGATAACACAAGTGTTAATAATATCAGTTACGCTGATGACATGGCGTTGTTGAGCCCGTCGGTGGCTGGTTTACGTAAATTATTGGAAGTGTGCCAAGAATATGCGGTACAACATGGTTTAAAGTATAATGAAAAGAAAAGCGAGTTTATGGTAATTAAAGGGTCCGGCGAATGTGCCTCCTATTATGTTAAATGGAACCGCTTTAAACCGTGTGTTCAAATACCTAGGTCACGTAGTGACAGAGGATTTAAAAGATGACATGGACATGGAGAGGGAGAGGAGGGCATTATCCGTCCGTGGCGGTATGTTGGCGCACAGGTTCGCTAAGTGTAGCATGGAGGTCAAAATTACTTTATTCCGTGCGTATTGCCAATGTTTTTATACTAGTGGCCTGTGGGCTAATATTAAGCAGAAATCCTTTGACTCTCTAAGGGTCCAGTATAACAACGTTTTCAGGGCCCTGTTGAGGCTTCCGCGATACTGTAGTGCTTCTGGCATGTTTGCGGACGCACATGTAGATGATTTTTATGCTATTATGCGAAAAAAGAATGCATCAGTGGTGCACCGTATACGCGGGAGCACCAACGGGATCCTGAAAATGATAGCCGAGCGGTTAGAGCGGTATTTTGGGACGATTTATCGAATTGCATGTTCACAAACGTGCAGTTCGGTAAATCGGCCAAGATAATCAGCAATCTAAAGTTACCTAATTTAATTTATGTAATTTATTGTGCGGAAGGTAACATAACATAGGTTGTAAGTTGATACTAACAAATATGGACTGTATTAATTGTCTGAGAATAAATAATTTTTATTTTTATTTTATTTTATTTATTAACTTCTGATCTCTCGCAATATAAAAACTAAGACATTGGTGTTTCAAAGGAATGTTATTATGCCTAAAAAAATTAGATTAAATACACCATTCTGTGAGCTTGGAGATCAGTTTGGTATTTCTCAGTCTTATGCCAGTAAAATATTTATGAAATCTGTACCTTTTATTGCAAGTGTGTTACATCCATTTATAATGAAGTCAAATAAAAGAGCAGTTATACGAAACCTACCCCTAGGGTTTAGAGACATAAGTACAATAATGTAAACTGCATCATTGATTGTCTTGAAATAGAAATACAAAAACCATCCAAATCGGTGGAGCAGGCATTAACATGGTCTGATTATAAAAAAGCTAACACTGCCAAATATTTAATTAGTAGGACACCTGATGGTGTTATTATTTATATATCACCTGGGTACAGGGCAGAATCACAGATGTGTTTCTATTTCAAGACAGCAACTTCTTATATTGTTTAGAGCCAGGTGTCTCTATACTAGCAGATAGAGGTTTTAAACACTTAGAAGGACTTTTACTTCAAAAAGAAATTACTTTAGTAAGACCTCCAAGTGTTTCATCTAACTCTAAATTATCAAAGCAGGATGTAATTAAAACAAAACAGATTGCAAGTTTAAGAATTCATATTGAAAGAGTCATAAGGCGTTTGCGAGAATTCTCTATGTTAAAACCACATTCTGTAGTTAAACTTTTAAAATATGTAGATCAATGTACTATTATTGCATATGGACTTATTAACCTACAGGATAGTATAATTAAAAATACATGATTTTTTTAAATTGTTTTATTTGGTACTGTTGTACAGCAACTGATAGATATTGTTTTTCCAAAAGCTTAACAATTTACTTATCAATTCTTCAGTATATATAGCATTATAGTCTATCGGCACAATAGTAATCTGATTATTATTTTCATAGTCCCATGATGCCACACAAAATAAACACTTCTTAAGTTTAGTAACATTCATCTGTAACTAAACTTGTGCATAATACTTGGGGCTGACCTTATTCTTTGAAACATAGTTTTTAAAAGTTTTTTAATTTACTGGACATTTTATTTCAACTATATTCTTCCCATTTAAAATTCCATCAGGCGATGCAGCTATTACAGGGTACTGCTGACTAATATAAAGACAACACAGAGTAATTTTTCCTAGTTAGTTTTCCAACTGCTTCCTTACAAGATCTTCTAATTTTCGACCCCTTTTCATTGCAACAGTGAACGTAGATTTATCAAATTATCACTCGTAAAAACCGGATACAACTCGGTGGCTATCCCACTTTGTTTTCTCAAGAAGAGATCGAAAGTGGTGTACCGAGTCTCCCACAGGAAGCCGATGTAACTGGTAAGTTTTAATGTCCTTTATTACTCGTGTAGTTAGTTTACTTTAAATTTAATGTTGCTGAAAATGTTAAATCTAATGCTCGGACATAAAGAACACGCTAATAAGATCATATAAAAATACCATGCTAATGAAAGTTCTGGAGCAATAAAGTTAAAAATAGGGTTGTTTCCATCTACAAATCTTCAGAAAGAAGGCAGAAAAGTATCCCAATAAATTCTTATGGATTATAAGAACATGTTAAACTACCTTGACCTCTAATGAGCATATTTTTGTAAATATTGAATTTAAAATATCTTTTAACACACGTCACGTAACCGAAGTCGAAACGACAATGAAGATTCTGATGACGTCACAACTCACGGTTTGACACTGGGCCATAACCGCGAAAATCGAAGTTCGTCATTGCGGGCATTTTTCTCTGTCATTCTAATTACGTCTCAGTAGGAGTAAAAGAAAAAGATCCCCACAATATACGATTTTCGGTTTTTGCGGTAGGTCCCCCGTTGTCTGTTCCAAAGAGTAAAGTAAGTATATAGGTCTGTTCTCGCACAAAATTTAATACTCAAGCATTAGCCATTTTGGTGGTGGCCAATTAATTGAAGCTTCGATATCGATTCGATATATATCTGTACTCGTTCATTCCGACCTTTGCTTTGCTCTCAAACAGAAGCCATCTTAATATTAATCTTAAGTTTTGTGTTGTCCTCGTATACAATAATTATCGAAGTTTATCTTGGTAATCATAAGTGTATTTGAATCTTACGACGAGAGATTTGTATGTACTTTATATATGGTATATAAAGCTACGTAAATCACGAGGATTCGACTTTTTCATTTCTCCGCCAACATAACGCATCCCTGCCAGTTGGTAAGAATCCACGGCATCCTCTTCGGTACCCAGAGTGCAATAGGTCGTAACAGGAAGCGTAAACATGCAGCCAAAGGTACCGATTCTCAACCTGAACAACGAAAAAGAATTATTTCTAAAGTGGCAGATTTACCACCTTACTGTCGCAAAGTATACGAAGAGTATAAAAAATCTAAAAAGCAATTTGACTTTATGAAAAGAGCCAGGAGGGCCATGAAATTCTCAAAAACACGATGTTTTGAATCTTTACCACCAATGTAAATCCTCTGGCAAAAAAAAATATTTGGATGCAAATAACGCAATGTAACAAGAAACAAAAAGGCAGGCGTTTTACAGATGAAGAAAAAATGATATCACTGGCAATAATGAAGCAAAGTCCTAAAGCTTACAGATTTCTACAACAAATATTTATTTTGCCCTCTAGAAACACTCTGAATAAACTGACATCAACTCTAAATGTGCAGCCGGGCATCAATGTTCAAATTTTTGATGGAATTAAAGATCAGGTAATTATTACTTATTACTGTACCTAAATATTTGTACAGTACATATGGTGCTACTTTCCCGCACACGTTCGGGAATGACCACTTCCCGTGCATATGTCGAAACTTTAAAGAGCGATATGTATTGTAAAACGTATGATACACGTGCAAATTAGCGACTCGTGTCGATTTAAGACACTCCTGTCGGGCGTGTTTTAATATATCACCACTCGTTGCGTATTTCATGTTTTCTGCACTTGTATAGTAATAGTACATTACGATACAAGTGCGAAAAATAGGAAATTCGAAACGAGTGGCGATAAATTAAAACACGACCGAAGGGAGTGTTATAAATCGACACGAGTTGCGAATTAACTATTCGCACATGTATCGTACAACGTTTTACAGTACATATGGCCCTTTAAATGTTCGACACAGTAACGTAATATGCTAATTTTCGCACTAGTGCGGTAAAGTAACACCATATGTACTGTAAATAACTATTAACTTTGGTCACAATATTTATGGCAAACGTAGTAGTCCACTTTGTTATCGTTATTGTTTTTAAAATTTATGTTACATATATTATTTTAAACTTTTTGTTACATTAGTTAATTTATTCAATTTCAGGTCAAAAATTGGACGGAGAACAAATAATACTGTTCGATTATTTTTGATGAAGTCAAACTTGAACCTAGTTTGGATTACCAAAAAGGGATGGACCACATCAATGGATTTGTCCACCTAAATAAAAAAAACAAATAATTTTGCAGATCATGCATTAGCCTTCATGGTAAGAGGTGCATAGCTTATTATTTCTGCGAAGGAGCGACAAAAAATGAAGAGTTAAGGGTAATATTAAAAACAGTGATTGGTGCCTAGGGAATGCAAAAACCGGAGTGTTAAGATGTGTATATTTTAAGTATAGTAACATCAAATAAACTGTCTATGTTGGTATTGCATATGGTTAATTGTCTTTGACATGTATGTCACTTCCGTCTAACCGTTACAAGAATAAATGTGATCGTTCATAGCTCTCCGCTATATAAAACCGTAGTTTCATTTATAATAGGTTTTGGGCCCAGTTATGCCCATTAGGGAATAGTCAAAAGTTAGTTTTCAGGTAGCTAGCATCAATTCAGTGCCAGAAAGTGTTTTTTTTAAAGTGGTTCGTGACTCAACATCATGGCTTCAAATTCGTTCCTGACCAATGTTCCCAAGTTGAAGGGACGTGAGAATTATCGGGAATGGGCTTTTGCAGTGGAGAATTTGTTGATTTTGGAGGGCACGGGAGATTCAATTAAGACTGAACCCGACCCATCACTCGCATCAGCAGCCGCAAGTGACGCAAAAGCAAAAGCAAAATTGATTTTAACGATCGATCCGTCGCTGTATGTTCACATAAAGGAAGCGAAATCAACTAAAGATTTGTGGATAAAGTTACAAAATATGTTTGATGATTCTGGATTTTCCCGAAGGATAACGTTGCTGCGCAATTTAATCTCGATTCGACTCGAAAACTGTGAATCAATGCAAAATTATGTTAGACAAATCATCGAGACGGCTCAGAAATTATCGGGAACCGGTTTTTCCGTGGACGACGAGTGGATCGGGTGCTTGATGTTAGCTGGATTACCTGAAAAATACATTCCAATGATAATGGCAATTGAACATTCCGGAATCGCCATTACTGCAGATGTCATAAAAACGAAACTCATCGACTTGGCAATTGATGATAGTGAAGTTGGCAACGCATTGTTGAGTAGAGGGCAGCACTACCACAGCAAAAACTTGAAAGTTGGCAGCTCTGACAAGAAAAAGAATCATGGCGGCGGATTGTCTGTGGCAAATGTCAACAACAACAATGGTGATAAGTCGAAAATAAAGTGTTACCGATGTAAATCTTATGGTCATTATAAGAATCAATGCCAAGCAAGTAATCAGCAAACGGAGCAAATAAAGAAAACACACGCTTTTTCGGCAGTATTTATGAGCGGGAACTACGGAAAAACGGACTTTTATATAGATTCCGGTGCGAGCGGTCATTTTGTACGTGATGTAAACATGATCCAGAATACATCTTTTACACCCAGCGTAAAGGAGATTATAGCAGCTAATCATAGTGCTATGCCAGTATTGTGCTCGGGAGATGTGGATATAGTGACAGTGACTCCAAGATGTAAATACGAAGTGACATTGGAAAACGTTTTGTGCGTACCTAACCTTAGCACGAATCTCATATCAGTAAGCAAGTTAGTTGAGAATGGCAATAAAGTGGAGTTTAAGAAAATAAACTGCTTTGTTTATAACAAAAACAAAGAACTTGTGGCCGTGGCGGACTTAATCGACGGTGTATACAAATTGATTATGGATGAAAGTAAACTTTGTTTACTTACGTCAAGCTCGGCGGCAAGTAGTGAAGTTTGGCACCGTAGAACTGGACATTTGAATATGAAGTCATTAAACTTGATGAGAGAAGGGGCAGTTACGGGTATATCATACAGTGACAAATCAGATATCAACAAAAATACGTGCACCGTATGTTGTGAGGGGAAGCAGGCTCGCTTGCCATTTAGTCACACAGGAACACGGAGCAGCCAGATACTGGAGTTAGTGCATGGAGATGTATGTGGACCAATGGAGACTACTTCAATTGGCGGATCAAGGTATTTCCTGATTCTTGTTGACGATTATAGTCGTATGGTATTTGTTTACTTTCTCAAAGCAAAAAGTGAGTCATTTAAATGTTTTTAAAGAATTTAGAGCCATGGTTGAAAACCAGAAAGGTAGGAAAATCCAGTTTTTTAGGACAGATAATGGACTTGAGTTCTGTAGCCATGAGTTTGAGACTTATTTGAAGGAAGCAGGAATAGTGCATCAAAAGTCTAATCCCTACACGGCCGAACAGAATGGATTGGCAGAACGGACTATACGTACGGTAGTTGAACGAGCTCGCTGTTTGTTATTTGATGCAAATTTAGATAAAAGATTTTGGGCAGAGGCCACTAGTACTGCAGTTTATCTTAAAAATAGATCAGTCGCATCAGGATTAAATAACAAGACACCGTTTGAGCTCTGGACTAATACAAAGCCAGATTTAAGCCATGTCCGGATTTTTGGCAGCCAGGTTATGGTTCATGTTCCTAAGGAAAAGCGACTTAAGTGGGACACTAAGTCAAGGAAAACCATTCTAGTTGGTTTTCCAGAAAACGTCAAGGGATATAGAATTTATGATCCCATTAAAAAATGTATAAGCACAAGTAGGGATGTGTATATACATGAGGATACTGAAAAGAAGTGTTCAAATGACAGAGTATCAGTTTCAGTTGGGGATACTTGTCAGGATTGTTCAGATGGCAGAGTATCAGTTTCAGTTGGGGATACTTGTCAGGAACAGGAAACTGCCTGTGAAGAAAAGCAGGAGACAGTCATGAGTAAGAGTGAACCTGATCACTCAGATCTGAACATTTCTGTAGAGTCTGATTATGACAATGCAATATCTGATTTGGACAATACATTACAGCAGGAGGAGTCAGAAGAGGAGTCTGCAACAGCAGAAGTAGTAACTAAACGAGTCCGGAGGCAACCAGAGCACTATGGATTTACTAACATGTGCACCTCATCAAACCCTGACTACATCAGCGATCCTGTGTCTGTTCAGGATGCCCTGTCTAGGCCAGATAAGGATAAATGGATTGAGGCTATGCAGGACGAGTTGCAAGCATTCGAAGAAAATCAAGCTTGGGTGCCGGTGGAACAGTTACCTTCAGGTAAAACCTTAGTGCAGTGTAAGTGGGTTTTTAAAATCAAAGTTAACAGTGATAAAAGTGTGCGTTACAGAGCGCGTTTAGTGGCTAAAGGCTTCACCCAGAAGCCAGGAATAGACTATGAGGACACCTTCTCACCTGTGGTCAGACATTCAACTTTAAGACTGCTATTTGCCTTGTCTGTGCAATTGAACCTTGATGTAACACATCTAGATGTTAAAACTGCATTTTTAAATGGTTACCTCAAAGAGGACATTTACATGTATCAACCAGATATATCTTGTGATGTTAACAGGAAAAAGGTGATTGTTAAACTTAACAAAGCTATCTATGGCTTGAAACAGTCATCTCGGTCTTGGTACAAAAGAGTTGAAAAATGTTTGTGTGAATTAGGATTTAAAAAATGTAAATTAGAACCTTGTGTGTTTACAAAAATGGATGATAATGTGAAAATTATTATAGCATTATATGTGGATGATTTCTTTGTTTATTCAAACAGTAAAGAAGAGACAGACAAATTAGTTTCTGTTTTGAGTTCTAATTTTAATATTAAAAACTTAGGACAAGTTCAGCAATGCCTGGGTATGCATGTTAAAATCGATAAAAATGCAAATGTTATTAAATTAGACCAGGAAGAATATATAAACAATTTGTTACAAAAATTTAATATGTCTAAATGTAAAGAGGCTAGTACTCCAATGGAATGTAAATTAAGTATAGAGAAATCAGAAATTTGTGATAAAGAAATTCCATATCAAAACCTTATTGGAGGCCTTATGTATTTGTCAGTGATGACTAGGCCTGATATATCTTTCAGTGTTAGTTTTCTTAGTCAATTTAACAAATGTTATACTAAAGTTCATTGGAATTATGCCAAGAGAATACTTAGGTATTTAAGCAAAACTAAAAACTTTTGTTTAAAGTATGTAAAAGAAAAAGCTCAGCTTGAAGGATATGTAGATGCCGATTGGGCTAGTAATGTTATAGACCGGAGGTCTTACAGTGGCTTTTGTTTTCAAATGTCAGGCTCAGCTGTTTCCTGGCTTAGCAAGAAACAGAGGACAGTCGCTTTGTCTAGTATGGAATCGGAGCTAATGTCGATAGCAGAAGCTTGCAAAGAAGCTATGTATCTCAGAGCTTTGCTAAATGAAATTAATAGTGATTGTTATACTGTACCATTGTTCAATGATAGTCAGAGTGCACAGAAGTTGGTGGCAAATTATGGTTGTCATAGAAAAAGTAAACATATTGATATTCGGTATCATTTTGTGAAGGATGCAGTAAATGATAAAATAATTAATTTAAATTATTTGCCAACTACTGCTATGCCTGCTGATGTGTTAACAAAAGCTTTATGTGCAATCAAACATTATAAATGTATAGAAGCTATGGGAGTTAGTGAATATTAATAAAATAAGTTTTTTTACTCCTAAATAAAAGCTTTGTTTATTTGCTGTAGTTGGGGTGTTAAGATGTGTATATTTTAAGTATAGTAACATCAAATAAACTGTCTATGTTGGTATTGCATATGGTTAATTGTCTTTGACATGTATGTCACTTCCGTCTAACCGTTACAAGAATAAATGTGATCGTTCATAGCTCTCCGCTATATAAAACCGTAGTTTCATTTATAATACGGAGGTTTTTCAAAACCGGTTTTTTCTTCGGTTTTACAAAAAAAAAAACCGAAACCGGTTAAAACCGGTTTCGGTTTTTAGAATCAACAATTCTTAAATTCATCGCCATGGAATAAAGAAAAGATTGCTTCACGTGTAAAAACGAATGCTAGTATAGTATATACACGATTTTATCACGAAATTAAAGACAGAAAATCTGACTATTTAATTGTATTGTATGGGAATTGTCAAATGACTTAATGTTATTTGTAACTAGGAATAGGAACAAACCAATTGTATTAAATTATTTTTTGGTTTGTTGTTTAGACACCGATTGGGATAGGTCATTTTTTCTTAAATATATGACAATATCAATTTATAATTTAATGTTATTTGTCTTAAATCAAATGGCCCAATCCGAAATCTTGCTCTAAGGTTTTCGCTATCTTCTAGTATATATTCAAGTAGTTAATTCGTTTACTGTTACTACCTTCCTTTATAAAATATTTGCTAAGTTATTATGGATTTGTAAAGTAGGAAATAAATGAAACAAGCTAAAACAATAATAGGGTTGTTTCCAACTTTTTGAAACGCTTGTATTACGTTCTATATTAACTAAAAGTTGCCCTAAAAGGCAACTTTTATACTAAAAACGGCTTTTAATATGTTAAATTAACAAAATATATTTTGAGAGATGCTTTCGCGCAAAAAACGCTCTTTGAAAATTGTGTGACGTCACAGTTTACGGTTTGACACATAACTTCATACACACGTAGAAGATACGAACTGTCAACTGACATTTGTCATTTGTTGTTTATCGCCTAACTGTCAACAGTGTCAATCCGAGAGTTGTGACGTCATCAGAATCTTCAAAGACGTTTCGAGTTTGGTCACGTGACCTGTGCCAAAAGATATTTTAAATTCAATATTTATCCAAAAGTATTTATTGGGATACAATTCTGCCCTAAGATTTGTAGATGGAAACAACCCTATTCACGTCACGTGTTTCTTCTCGAAAAGTCAATTAGAAACTGATGGTGTTAGCTTAAACTGGGCAAACACAAGTAGTCAAGTAATTCCATTCTTTAGGGTTTGAACTACCCTTTCCTATTAGTGCGAAAGAGACAAAAAAGGTTGTCGGTAAGTCGTTATCACCGAACCAACAAAAGACTCTAAAGCTGCCATTGATATAATTGATTACGTGGAATTTTTCTACAGCGCATCGCATAATAAAATTATAAGTAAGACCTTTTATACCCATTTTTATTAAAAAGTACTACTATACAATTCGTACACCAGCACGGATGTCCTGCCACTGCCAGTACTTTATATTATTTAAATCTTTCGTATTTTTGTATTTTGTACCGTAAAAATTCATTTGCGTTACAAATGACCAAACTAACACAACACCACATTATTTGATTTGATGTCGATTCAACCGGTTTAGGACCGATTTATACCCTTATAATGAATAATAAAACATGCAACTTAGGTAAATAAAAAAAACCGAATAAAACCGAAACCGGTTTTTCCAAATTCTAAAAACCCGGTTTAGGGTTTCCGTCAAAAAACCGGCTTTAACCGGTTTTTTCGGTTTCGGTTAAAACCGGTTTGCATTCCCTATTGGTGCCGTCATCGACACGGGCCTGCTGCCCGTCGCGGTGGTCTGCGACCAGGGCCAGGCCTTCCAGGCGGCCTTGAAGGGCCTCATGGAAGAGACGCGTGGCGACCAGCTTAGAGCCGGAAATCAGATTGTTAAGTTTGCATTAATTATTTTGAAAAAAACCTTAATTTGCTAATTGATGTTTTTTTGTTTTGTTAATATTATTATGTATATTGGATCGACTCAATGTTGTTGCAATCCATCAACTATGTACAACCTGTACTCTGTATGGTATGTACTTTAAATAACTTGATGGGAGAATTACTTGCAATACCCTACCAGGTGCCATGAGTTTCTCTAATGTAATTGTTATATCTAATTAAATCGCAACAAACGATTCTAATTATGAATAACTAAGTCTTCGCACAGTTATAGGTTACATTCATAACTTTTGAATTTTATTACTTTAGGTTTAAGATTCTTTATTTCTCACTAAGAATTTGACAATTCACTTACATGAGAACTTAAAGCTACACAAACACATTTATTTTGCATGAAATTAGCGAAAGAACTGAAAATATAGAGGGTATTTAAACATACAATAAAATAAAATCTGCCGATACACTTAAACAAAACAAGGTGATTAGTGGTGCATGGATGGTAAATGGTAAACACTCCGTCTCACTTACCAAATTACTTGCTTGAATTCACTTACCAAATATTGTTTTTTTTTTCATGTTTTCAGATAATATCATAACACTCAAAGGCCACGACATAATTATTATTTATGATCCACCTCACCTAATCAAGGGAATACGAAATAATTTCTTAAATAAAAATATAAGATTCGCAGGAAACATCTGCAGTGGAGCGACATCGTCGATGTATACCGGACGGACTGTGACCATGCCGAGACTCGGCTGCTACATAAACTCAATGACACGCATGTTATTCCCGAAAAAATAAATAAAATGAAGGTAACTAATACTTTGTCGCTTTTTAAAAATCACCAATAATATAAAATTATTACCAATATCTGTAAACATATTTCTTTTTGCATTCATCTTACGGTTAGAAAAGACAGATAAGTTCAAAGCCTCCACGACCGAAGCCATCAAGTCAGACAGCAGAACCGCTGCGAGCAATTCGAGACGCGGCACTGACAATTTACGTAATGGCGCGACCTTGGACTTAGCACACACCAGCTGGACGTCGACGTCACCCTCCTCAGTTACTGTACGGCAATAGATTACGGCACAGAAGCCACGTTCTGACGCGTCACAAAATCCGTGGAGATGTAGCTCGTCGAATTTCCCGACTAAACGGCGTGGCACAGCTACAGCACTCAGCGACGAGAGTTGAGTTTTGAATTCTTGCCATTCCAGCCTGATGCTTTCCGGGACATCTCCATCCCAGGAAACGCCCGAAACCCAAAGCAATTGCATCAGATACTTGGCGAGAAATGTTACAGGCGAGAGGAAACCTAATGGATCGAAGATTCTAGCTATCTCCGACAGAATGGTGCGCTTGGTGCACCGACCGTTAGGAGCAGCGGCGACACGAAACCGGAAAGAATCTGATTGAGGTTGCCATAGCAAGCCCAATATCTTTAGAGAAATGTCAGTCATTTCTTCGAAATGTTTTAAGTCTTCCGAGTACAGATCAGAAGACGGAAGACTCTCCAAGAACTCACTAATATTGGAGGTCCACTTCCTGAGGTGGAAACCCCCCGACGACAATATTTTCGTAAGGTTCACCTGAAGTAGACGCGCCTGCTCGACAGAATCCGCTCCGGTGACGACGTCGTCGACGTAGATGTCACGAGCGAGAACAGTTGAACCACTTGGGTATGCGGCTGCAGAATCACTGGCAAGTTGAGCCATTGTACGAAGAGCTTGGAATGGCGCAGCAGAAACCCCGTAGGTTACCGTTTTAAGACGGTAGTCGCGCACAGGACCGACAGCAGAAGGGCGCCACAAAATGCGCTGAAATTCAGCGTCTTCATCAGAGACCAGGATCTGCCTGTACATCTGTTTCACGTCACCTGTGAAGACGACGGCATGCCAGCGAAAACGTGTGAGCAGATCGAAGATGTTGGTCTGAAACTTGGGCCCAGCGAGAAGAGTAGCGTTCAAAGACACCTCGTTGGCGTCCTTAGCGCTTGCGTCGAAAACCACGCGAAGAGGAGTGGTGACGGAATCGCGCAGAATTCCATGGTGAGGTATGTAATAGAAGTGGCCTTTACTTGTGGAAGGAGGTTCCACTTCTTCCAAGTGACCACGAGCCTCATAGTCATCCATAAATTCCACATACGCCCTTTTGAACTTGGGGTTGGAGTTCAACTTGCGTTCCAACGACATGAACCGCTTGAGAGCAATTTCACGCGAATTGAGGAAGGTAGGTTTGTTCGCGGGGTCGACAAATGGTAGTGGAACTACGAACCTGCCTTCTTCATTGCGATAGTATTTTTAAAGAAAATAGTCCTCGCAGCGTTTGTCCTTCTCAGATACGAAAGGTTTAGTCGGAGAACTAACGTTTTCTAATTCCCAAATTTTTTTTATAGAATCATCAAGCGACAAAATCTGCGAAGGACTCGACTGATACTTACTGATACTGATACTTGGGGTAACTCCAGCCAGCAGATCCTGCAGCAAGTACGAGGAAGGAGAGACTACAAGGGGGAGGCGATGTTGAAACAAAATAGCACTGTAAGCTCGCATGACTCTGCTGATTCAACCTAAGAGGCAGCGAGTCGGTGGATTATGTCAGCGTCACATGCCACCGGCTAAGCCTCAAACGCGAAATCAAACAAAGTACGCTCGCACACCGGCTCATTACGCAACAACCTCTGCCACCCCGCCGTAGGCACCCGCAGCCTGCCCGAGACACCGGAGCACCCAGTAGATAGGACTGGAGTGTAGGGTTTGCAGTCAGGATAGTAGGAGAGACGGGAAAGTTTTAGCCGACCCGAATACAAGGCACCGTTAAGTCAGCATGGGGTAGATAGATACTATACTTGGTGTGTAATAATAATAAATACTTGGTATTAGGAATGTGAGGGTATGTGACTGCTGTATTATTATTTTTAAGAAGTCTTGAACAAAAAAATCAAATCATATACAGCGCACTTCACTCCGTCAATAACGCCTGGGTTCTTAGCTACTCTAGCGCTACTCTGGAGAGATTTGGAACTATTATTTACAGCTGACAGCTGGACACTTTGGAACAGTTCTACCATAAGAGATTTCACTCCTTTTAATTCCACACTCCATACTGCGGTTCGGTTATATCCGTCGTTGGCGTAGAAAAGGTTAAACATGTGATGGCGCGCGCAGCCACGCATCACAATACCACGCCACCGCCGCGTGATCTGTCCCGAGCTCCCCATCGCGCCGCATGCCGGCCGCCGAGCGACTGAGAGTCGCTGCCCCCGCCCGCGCCCCGCGAGCCGCGCACTATAAAAGCCAGCGCGGTCGCCTAGATAGCAGGCAGTCGCTCTCACAGCCTTCCGCTGTGAGGACCGCTGCTCTCCCGGTACGAGCCGGCGTGTTTTCAGACGCGTTATGGCTCCCGGTCCCTAGCCACCCTACCCTTCCTGATTCCCGTAGGCCAGTTGAGCCGGCGTGTTTACAGACGCGTTAAGGCACCTGGAGTACGTACCCTTCCTGACCCCGTAGCCCAGTCGAGCCGGCGCGTTTTCAGACGCGTGAAGGCACCTGGAGTACGTACCCCTTCCCGATTCCTTATCCCGGTTGTGCCGGCGTGTTTACAGACGCGTGAGGGCACCCGGGGTATCCACCCCTATACTATCTCGCTCCCGTCACAACCGCCCCTTCACTCTTAGGGGATACCGATCCCAAAACTCGCGAGTAGCTTAGGGTCCGCGCCGTCCCGTAATCCTGTTGCTATAAATTAGAATCATCCCCCGCGTCGTACCTAGCCTAGGACATCTAGATTTAAGAAACCTTTATTTTATAATAAACCGGCATATAAGCCCGCCGATTTGTGTTACAGTATTACCTTTGGTTTCTTTGTCTCACCCTGCACCCTCTCTCTCCTCTGAGCTAATTAGGAAACCCTTGCTCCCGTCTGGAACAAGGGAGTTGTATGAGGCCACGCCCGCCCCGGCGAACGCGACCCCATCACAAACAATCGAATTATTGTTACACCAAACACCAATCCCTGTATAACGCTTCAGTTGAAACGAAACGAAACGCCACATGTCACTAACTTAAACACAAATGACAATCAACTCGTAAATGCACAGCACATTTTTTAAGAACCGGTTTTCACACTGAAGTCAGCCACATTTTGCATTAGTGAGATAATTGCCTAAATCTATAAGAAACAAATCTTTGAACAACTTTCATGGCAAGAAAGTTTGACAAATAATTTCCTCAGTTAACAATTTAAAAAAAAATAGTAAATACACATCATTTTTATTTCCTCAAATTTGGAATTAAAATAAAAAATATAATTATATGGTACTGTGACTGGGCATGAGCGAAAAATAACTCCAAGATAAATGAAAAGTGTGATGTTTTTTGTTCCGATGTAGCCCACAAGATGACAGAACCTACTATGCACAAGAAAACACTTGACGTGTAAATGTGCCTGTTTATGGTTCCGATTCAGACCACAAGATGGCAGACCCTCCAACGCGCACGGTCCCTATAAACCTCACATTTACGCTTCGCGCCAAAAATCTGACAGCTCCTGTGCTGCCTCCTACAGTTCATGCACGCTCCCTATATATCTCGTGCCCACATTGATGTTCTAAACAATGCCAGGAAAGTTGTCAATCAGAATAAAATGATAGTCCATCTTTGTTTTTTTTTATCATATTGGTTCAACCAAAAAGTTTGCCTAAAACGTGTGAAAGTATGCCCTAAAATCACCTAATTCATCATGTAACAATAGGAATGAATGACAATAATGCATTAAATAAAAATGTTTCTCTACTACATTTATTAATGAGGCAATTAACTAATTATGTCAATAATAATAGTGATATTAACGAATATCACTCCTTACAAAAATATACTTCACCCCTCACTTTACTCTTTGCTTAACCCCTTATATGCTTAGACATCGATCCCATGTGAATTTAAATCAATTTATTTAAATGTCAAGGTCACTTTCTCCATCAAATAATAATGTTCTCAATGATCACATTTGACAGACTGCATACAGGTGTATTCCAAATGGGAATGATTCATTCCCATCTGTCCCCGCCGGGCACAGATGGAACCTTGCAATTAAAACTGCTAAGTTTACAGTAAAATTACGACTAGGTAAATGTAACGTTTGTAGAAAATTAACTTGCCATTTAAGTGATAAATTATTGTTAATCATTAATAAATATAGTAACATAATTAGAAATTAATATTTTTTAATTACAACTAAATTTTTTACAGTATTTTTCGGAAATTCTAACATACAAATTCGCTCAAAACAATTTTTCACAGAACCTACTTCGGAAAAGGGCTTTTTATTTCCTGCTAGGAGGCATCAAAGTTGCACTTTTCTGTTTTAGGACAATATTTTTATATTTTAACGTAGTTTTTGACTAAAATATGTTTTTGGAACATAAGAATTTCCTCATATAGGATGTGAAAAGCAGGCATGTGTCACATGTAAGCAATATTATTTCCACTTCGGGCGTAAACACTTGAATCCCTCTCTACGCTCAGGGAGCTTCTAACTATTATAGAATCCCTCGCTATTCTCGTCGTAAATATGTCATTATGCTCCCTTGTGATCTAATATTATGCTATTCTAATAAAAACAGCTTTACCCTTAACGAACTCGTAAAGCATCTGAACGAAATGGGGAATGCTGCCATTGATTGAAATTGTTCACGCTTTGCAAGAAGTGAGAACCAGTTGCAATAGTTTATTAAGTTCTCTAACACCATTCCCCGTCTGTAATTGCTACTTACTGGTGCAAAATAGAACATACCAAAGAGGAAACTTTAGTTCCTCTCACCTTTGTATCATTTGAGAAATAAATTCTGGTATTTCTGTGTAATACGGTGATATGGTCTTCACAGATCGCACTTTTAGTACTATTTTGAAAAATTACGAAAACCCTAGGCTGGAGATCCATTCTGTTTTGACAATTTAAGAAGGATATTTTCTTATTATTTTTAGACGGATTCGGTTTTCTGGATTCATTTGGCTCATAAGTAAACAAATCCGCACTATCACTAAAGGCGTTTTGTTCCTCAAACACATATGCATCTTCGATTTTCTTTCAAGTATAATACATATAGTGGATAGTAAATGTTTCCGCTTTCATTGTTACCACTTGTCTTCAACTCTAATTTCATGGCGACCCTGCCAGAACATGTCCGTACCCAAATATTTAATGAAATCGTTTTTGCTTACATAAGAAGGATTAAAGTTATTTAAAGAGCGAAGAGTTGAGCGAGTTTCTGTTTAGAGTAAGCAAAGTGAAAATCTGGAGGAGATCCCTGTTTATCTTAATGAGTTTCTAGAAAACTGTATTTGGCTAAAAAGCTTAGCTTAAACTAACAAAAAACGTAACTGATAAATTCACCATATAGTAGCAACAAAACAACGCTCGTCTTAGTCGTCAATGGCTAAAGAAAAAAATAAATTTCCGGGTCACTTAAGCGTAGTTACTTATAACCCGAGCGTATATCCCTGAAAGGCGTTCCGTTACACGCAATGGTATATTTATGCGCTTAGTGCACATTCGGAAAGGAAAAGATCGCGTTTCGTACTCGTAACGGAAACATTTCTAAAGTATCCTGAACATTACGGGCGGGATTCGGGTCACGTCCGAACAACGGGGGCGATGCTGAGCACCTCGGGGTTTGTTGTGATATCGACGCTTTTTTCACTGGAAAGTGCTTTGGGGTAAATGTCGCTTTGATCATTTAAAACTTTTTGCAACTACTTAAATACATCTATGTATACTTTTGCGACACCTATCTTTTTACCACGCATGTTGATTTGCCCTGGGAAGGATTTTTTTATATTTTATGACTTTCTATTCCAATTACAATTAAGGCATTCCATACAAGAAAAATTTACAGCTGAATTTAAAATCAATTGTGTAGGAAATATGCCTGAGTTCATTTGTTTTGAAAACGAAAGAAAGAATAAATTGCACCTCCAAATGGAAATGGTTTAAAATAAATTACCTACTATAGATAACCTGGGCAGTGAGGCCTTAGCCACTGACCAAAAAAGTTGTCAAATAACCCCAACGCACCTCAGTACCTGACCCCACAGCGCGGTCAGATTTTGTATTGTCGAGGCAGATAACTCAGTAACGTAATGTCCGTGTTACCCACTAACAACGGTACGTGACTCAGTGTTTTACGGCTGTTATGCGAATACGCACGTAAAATATGATCACTGATAATCTGATAGTGAACGCGAGTATGTGATTTATGTTTTGCACGTCATTATTAGCAAGTACCGTGCGATTTTTTTTGTCAGTTTCAAAATCTATATAAATACACTCCAGTGTGCATAGACAAGATGTTTGCATTTCTATCTTATCACCGCCAAGAAACCTGTATTATGTTTTAATGTTTATTTGGGCACAAACGGTACATATTTCATAAAGCTAGTATCTATCCATAATTCATTAACCAATACAATATCCATCACTGAAAATCTTCTTAAACAAAACAAAGTAAGTATGGGTTAACTAAACTTAAAATTAACAAGAAGAGTCGAATATGGACAAGGGCTTAATTAATGAAGATATAACTATTTTTATACAATAAATAGGCAATTGAAGAGTAAAGTTACATTCTTTTATTACGTAAAACTAACTGCATTAAGACAGAGTCCTCCTAGATTCCACCATCTTGTTTTCAGAAAAAACCGGTATTTACCCGTTCTCGTCAGCTCAGACAGGTTTTTAATTAACAAACCCCAAACACTGCCCATAGATTACCTCCTAGTGATTTCGCATTACCATGAAGCATGAGTCGTGGTTACTAAACTTATGATGAGGTATTACTTATCCTATGATCAAACTGCACTACTAATATTAAAGTCACATCTAAGACTGTTTCAGTTTTCATTATATTTTGAATAAATGTCCTCATAGGTCGGTCACAACTGAAGTGAACAGTAGAGCTTTCGTACTAAAGATTACATTTAATTAACTGTGGACGAGGGAAATATCATGTATGTGAGTCTCGAATTGATAAATTAGGTCTATGTACATATATATACATTATTACACAAACTGACTTAGTACTAAAGTATGAATGGCATGAGTTGTGGGTATATATATATATTGTTGTCTAAGTACCCACAACACATGCCATTCATACTTTAGTACTAAGTCAGTTTGTGTAATAATGTCCTATAATATTTCTTTATTTATCATAAAAACAGAGATTAATTTTTTTTACATTTTAGGTTAATATATTAAATAATCACTAGATAAAAAAATATGTTAACTAATGACCATTAATGCATAAGTAATAGATAATTTATGCATTATTTATTAATCTTCGACGAATTAATTATGGTCATATTGCATGCTAGTTCTAAGGAAATTTCACATATTTAATTAAATTATTTACACTGATATACAAATAAAAGTACAGTTATCGATAGTTATAGTACATCCCTAGTTCACAACGAAAAATAATGTAAAATATCTAATTTTCGATGTGTTTATAGCCTGCTGACCCAAAATAAGGTCAAAAGTATCTAAAGCAATACTTACCAGTCTTCATCCAAGGGAAATTTCGCCATAAAATCCCTTTTTTCGTGATTTTCTCGAGTGGCTCGCTTGCCACATATTTCACACTTAGTAAACCGTTTTCTCGCTGGCATTGTAACAAACTCGCTCTTTACTCTGATCACAGTTGACTATTTTCGATTTTTTCACTAAATAATAAAGAAATTACACGAAATACCCGAACAAAACATTGAAGCCTTCAAATATTTGTTGCTAAGCAACGGCGGTGGCGCATCGCGCAGGCGCGCAGACTTACGCGCGTAAGGTTGTCCACCGCTGGTAGAGTGGCGAGCCGAGTAGGTTGCCACAAAACAAATTGACTACAATTTTGAGAAAAGCACTATACATATCACGGCGAGAAACGGGGTTGCCGGCCTTGTATCTCTATCTTGTATATATCGTCCTATTACTGCAAATACCTATTAAGTGACTTTATGACGAAAGTGGTTTTTTTAGACCTTTAGAATTAACTTTTCAAGCTTTACAATCTGGTAAAACCCATTTTTAGGGTTCCGTAGCCAAATGGCAAAAAACGGAACCCTTATAGATTCGTCATGTCCGTCTGTCTGTCCGATTCTGTCACAGCCACTTTTTTCCGAAACTATAAAAGCTATACTGTTCAAACTTGGTAAGTAGATGTATTCTATGAACCGCATTATGATGTTCACACAAAAATAGAAAAAAAACAATAAATTTTGGGGGTTCCCCATACTTAGAACTGAAACTCAAAAAATCTTTTTTCATCAAACTCATACGTGTGGGGTATCTATGGATAGGTCTTTAAAAATGATATTGAGGTTTCTAATATCATTTTTTTCTAAACGGAAAAGTTTGCGCGAGAGACACTTCCAAAGTGGTAAAAAGTGTGTCCCCCCCCCCCGTAACTTCTAAAATAACAGAATGAAAAATCTAAAAAAAATATATGATATACATTGCCATGCAAACTTCCACCGAAAATTGGTTCGAACGAGATCTAGTAAGTAGTTTTTTTTTAATACGTCATAAAAATTAAAAAAAAAAAATTTTTTCATCAAACCCATACGTGTGGGGTATCTATGGATAGGTCTTCAAAAATGATATTTAGGTTTCTAATATCATTTTTTTCTAAACTGAATAGTTTGCGCGAGAGACACTTCCAAAGTGAAAAAATGTGTGTCCCCCCCCCCCCTGTAACTTCTAAAATAACAGAATGAAAAATATAAAAAAATATATGATATACATTGCCATGCAAACTTCCACCGAAAATTGGTTCGAACGAGATCTAGTAAGTAGTTTTTTTTTAATACGTCATAAAAATTTAAAAAAAAAATTTTTTTCATCAAACCCATACGTGTGGGGTATCTATGGATAGGTCTTCAAAAATGATATTTAGGTTTCTAATATCATTTTTTTCTAAACTGAATAGTTTGCGCGAGAGACACTTCCAAAGTGAAAAAATGTGTGTCCCCCCCCTGTAACTTCTAAAATAACAGAATGAAAAATCTAAAAAAAATATATGATATACATTACCATGCAAACTTCCACCGAAAATTGGTTTGAACGAGATCTAGTGAATAGTTTTTTTTTTAATACGTCAATAAATTAA
This sequence comes from Cydia pomonella, assembly GCF_033807575.1. Taxonomy (NCBI): domain Eukaryota; kingdom Metazoa; phylum Arthropoda; class Insecta; order Lepidoptera; family Tortricidae; genus Cydia; species Cydia pomonella. The sequence continues at coordinate 148,352 of NW_026907892.1, forward strand.
AAAAAAATTTTTTTCATCAAACCCATACGTGTGGGGTATCTATGGATAGGTCTTCAAAAATGATATTTAGGTTCCTAACATCATTTTTTTTCTAAACTGAATAGTTTGCGCGAGAGACAGTTCCAAAGTGGTAAAATGTGTGTCCAAAGTGGTAAAATGTTGAACAAGATCTAGCAAGTAGATTTTTTTTTAATACGTCTTAAATGGTACGGAACCCTTCATGCGCGAGTCCGACTCGCACTTGGCCGCTTTTTTGATACGACCCTTCGTTCCAAAAGTAACTCACCGCGTAAGGCAACATATTGATGATTTGGTAGCATTATGTACTGGAAGAAATTGAAATGTGTATAATAACACAATGATTCATGTGTTCACCTCCAAGTAAAAACTGTTACCATGTTTTACCGTGTTTTTGCATACTCATTTTATGAAATTATAACCGTTGTATATTCTAACAGTAGCTTCTATGTACACATATTTGGTATTTGCGTAAATGATTATTCAGCAAATTATTTATTTTATGCTATCATTGAGTACAATTTAAAATGGGGTGAACATGAGGAGGGAATGGCGGCTCGGGGGCGGTGGGGGGAGGGGGGGGGGGTCTGTCTAATGCGTACACAATGAGTTTTTTTTTGTTTATTTCATTGAGTACGCATTAGATTTTGAATTTTTGTTGTTTTTCGAACTCTACATACCATTTTATGACTAGTCATTATTTTTATTTTTTATTTGGCGCTTATTCGGCCGCAGCAAAATTTTTAAATAAATAATAATAAAGATATGAGTGAAGTAGTGTTTAATTTGAGATGTTCTATGCGAGATTCGGTCATATTTTTATACTTATAACTTTTATATTATATATGTACTTTTATATAATACCTACTCTCTAAAGTTTAGGTATTTATATATAAGTAAGTACTTACAAGTACCTATATGTATGTATACGTACGTACCTATAGAACGAAATCTTAATTCAACCATAACACATTGATGAGTAGAAAAACTATTTATAACAAGTTGTGCCTCACTAATCATACAGTAGAAAAATATTTAGTTATAAAACATCATTTCTCCTTTTAAGTAAAAAGGTATGCAAGCAAAGAGTCATTACCATTAGGTAAAAATAGTCTTATCAACAAATTGTTAGTTACACATTTGTATGGTTTATTATCAAATGCTTACAGTATTCTACTGATATTTTAAATGTAGTTTTTCCATGTTGTAGTTCGGTTTTTTTAGCGTTAGAAAAAGGTATATAATCTTGACGTCTTATTATTGAAAAACGTTTTTTTAAATCATAAGCTGGCTCCACACAGAGCGAGCGAGCGAGCACGCACGTGCGAGGCAATTTCTTCATGCACAAAACGGCCAGTGTAGACGTGCCTCGGCCGAGGCACGCGTTTTCCTCGCCCAAGCGCGCCGCCTCGACCGAAGCACGTCTAAACTGCCCGTTTTGTGCGTGAGGTGAGGAAATTGCCTCGCGCGTATGCTCGCTCTGTGTGGACCCGGCTATTAACAACCACAATTAATGAAATCTATCCTATATCACATATAACACTAACATTACTTCATAATTATTAATAGGCCTATGCATACAGTGTATGGCGTTATGATTTAATGAATATATAGTATTATCCATTATGCTTACTTATTCAATACAAATGGTGTTTAATTAATGTAAAATAGAATGTTCATACGTTACTGGTGATGTATTATGATAATAGTAAAATGAGCATAGTATGTATTATTTGATGTATTATGTTAGTGAAACGGGAAGTTTTCAATGTAAATAATTGTTATGTTAACGTCTGAAAATGACGAAACCAAATTTTGTTATAACTTATTAAAATAATTTTAATAGTTTTTAGTATCTTTATTAATATTAATATAGAACATGTTGCTTTAAGAAAAGATAGATGGTCGAGTTGTTCACCAAAATAATTTATGAAAATTATCTACGATATGATGTGACAAATATCAGTAGATAACTAGTGTAATGTAAGAAAAAGACGCGGCCATATTGATTTATTAATTAATTAATAATAAATGAGGAGACTGGGCGCAAAAAAAGGACAAATACCACATACCGGTTAAAGGTAAACGGGAAATTAATAGAATCTAATACAGATGTCGCTGCTGAATTTGAAACTTTCTTTACTAATGCACCAGTTACCACGACTAAGCATCTTAATTCATCAAGCTTAACTGCCACTTAAATGTTAGAAAAAAAATTGCCAAAATGTTCAATAGAATTTAAGTTTGAACATGTTACTAACCTAGATGTACTTAAGGCATTTCGATCGATTAATGTCAAAAAAGCTAGAGATCTTTGGGGAGTTTCTGTTCACGTTATTAAGTCCTTAATTGAGTTATTAGTACCTCACTTAGTAGTAATATTCAACAACGGTAGATGTATTGCTGTTACCCACCACTGCTTAGTGGGACACAATAAACCCGACTAAATTACTTAGATTGTATTTGGTATGTTGTCAGAAATGTTAAAACGTGTTTTTAAATTGCGTATTGCGTATTTTATGACATGTCCCTCACAGCGCACGCATGTGACAGCTCAATACCTACTTATACTTGCTTTGAGTTTGTTTTACAGGTAACTTTCATCTTCATCTCGTCTTATTACTAGTCATCACACAACATAAGGTCGATTTATTCAATACGTCTTACAGAAAGCTATTACAAAATCAATAAACATATTAGATAGACAGTTTTACCTAATGTGATTTATTTTGTACGTAAATAAAGCAAATGAGGTTTTTTGTTTTATACCTCGCATTAAGAATTTACGTCGAGCTTAGGTACAAATAAGTCCATAACAATTAGGCTTAGTACTTAGTAATAACTATTGGCAAACCAGTTTGAGTTTAAAGATTGTTCCGCGAAAATACGGTAAAAATTGCAAGTTCTGTTTACCGAATATTGATAAAAATTACATCATTTACCAATTTCGATCAAATCAATATTGTGCATCACTTCAACGCACAAGTCTGCTGATCTTACAACATTACAACGTAGTCAACGCACAAGTCTGCTGATCGTACAACATTACAACGTAGTCAACGCACAAGTCTGCTAATCGTACATTACAACGTAGTCAACGCACAAGTCTGCTGATCTTACAACATTACAACATAGTCAACGCACAAGTCTGCTGATCTTACAACATTACAACGTAGTCAACGAACAAGTCTGCTGATCTAACAACATTACAACGTAGTCAACGCACAAGTCTGCTGATCGTACAACATTACAATGTAGTCAACGTACAAGTCTGCTGATCTTACAACATTAAAACGTAGTCAACGCACAAGTATGCTGATCTTACAACATTACAACGTAGTCAACGCACAAGTCTGCTGATCGTACAACATTACAACGTAGTCAACGCACAAGTCTGCTGATCGTACAACATTACAACGTAGTCAACGTACAAGTCTACTGATCTTACAACATTAAAACGTAGTCAACGCACAAGTCTGCTGATCTTACAACATTACAACGTAGTCAACGCACAAGTCTGCTGAACGTACAACATTACAACGTAGTCAACGTACAAGTCTGCTGATCTTACAACATTAAAACGTAGTCAACGCACAAGTCTGTTGATCGTACAACATTACAACGTAGTCAACGTACAAGTCTGCTGATCTTATAACATTAAAACGTAATCAACGCATAAGTCTGCTGATCTTACAACATTACAACGTAGTCAACGCACAAGTCTGCTGATCGTACAACATTACAACGTAGTCAACGTACAAGTCTGCTGATCCTACAACATTAAAACGTAGTCAACGCACAAGTCTGCTGATCTTACAACATTACAACGTAGTCAACGCACAAGTCTGCTGATCTTATAACATTACAACGTAGTCAACGCACAAGTCTGCTGATCTTACAACATTACAACGTAGTCAACGTACAAGTCTGCTGATGTGCGCACTGTCACTGTTGCTATAGTATATTACTATAGAGGCCGGGAAACGAAGGGTGGCAGGCCAAGTAGATATTTTCTCGCCGAGATTTTTATAGTGCTATTCTCAAACTTACTATAAAATATAATCAATTGGTTTTATTCGTTGGTTTACACAGCTAAAACCAAATTACAAAACTACTATTTGATGGTTGAATGCCAAGACGTTGTGTCACAATTTGACGTTTAAAAACGAAAAAAGGTTGCTTTTACGGCCTATTATGTGTGTAAGGCTGTATGAAATTCCTTTACATTTTAGTTTCACTCATCGCACCGGATGCGTAGTATGTATTTCCGGACCTAATTTAAAATAAGTCAAGTCAACATTTTATTGTAAGTTTGAGAAAATTAATAAAAATACAATAGGTAAATAAGAACTATTTAATTAAATAAACCTTAGTTATAAGAATAATAACTTAGAGAATAATAATGTGCTATTGTGTTACTAATCATCTAATATGAATCTTAGTTACTTATTCGAAATAAATGATTCATGAATACAATCAATCACATTATACATAAAACATTGAGTTCAATGAGAGTAAAAACAATTGACTTATTGAGGAACAAATTATAGCACAATTAAACCCGCTTAATAAGATTCTGAAAATACCACACTAAAAACTTCGTAAGCGGAAAAGCGTATCAACAGTAAATACATGTATGCTAATTGATATCCAGTTGCAGGGACCAGTGTAAATCACGTATTACTCAGAAAATCTATTAAATTTGATTGTTTTTAGCCGCACACGGGCAGCCTGTGTATTAAGTACACTCAAAAACGTACACGCCCCGGGGGATAAATAAGCTGGGTACACTAGTAGAAAACAAAATCCCCCTGAAAAACTTCATTCTAAATTCCGACCACACCTAATGCTGACGATTCCAAAATCCAATCCCAGGTGTCGCCACCGATAAAGATTTTACATAAATCAGTGATATCCTCGGGAATATCCGCCGCTTGGAGTCCAGGTAGTCGTTCAGCGACTTCTGGCATCTGAGCAATAGAATATAGTCCTCAAATATAGAGCCGCTTAGTGGGCATAGAAAAAGACTATATACGTCTAGTTTTCAAGTTGAGCCAGTTGGCTATATCTATTGTCTATCTATTGTATTACCTTATATTACATCTTCAAATGAAGTGACTCATATAATATCGATCGAACTTCACTTCAAGAAGTTCGTTTGATCATCAATTATATTTCGTCACTTCATTTTTCAGATATAATTTTATATTAACCATGTAGATGTTTAGAGATATAAGTTTTGGTTGAAATAAGACAAAAACTTTGGCTGTCTGAGTGCCTAGTTTAAGTTAAGACGTTCCTCCTAACTCCACACACCACATAGAAAAAAAAAACTTCTCAATGTATATTATGCCATGCCAATGACCGCAGGATTTTTATTTTAATTACTGTACGTTACGTATACACCGTACTAACATTAGAAATATATTATTTATCTCCATAGATAAAATCGGTATCTATTCGACGACAATCTCTCAGCGTGAATAATTACTCTCACGGTGCAAATATATGGATATATACGTATATACGAATATATGCAAGTGTGGAGAGGTGTTTATGTTAATTAGAGTGGTTCATGCCACTGCTGCGCGGGAGTGGGGCTGGTGGCACTGTTGGTTAAGCGAAGGTTTATTGTATTGTTGCTAATTGTAAAAATGCAATTACATAATTAGGTCTGTTAACTACGGCAATGCATCTTGGCGCCTCTATGACACAGACAGTTTACAAGTCATGTTATAAAAATGTGGGCTAGAAATTTATTTTACTTTCACCACCCATCAAGCTTAGTGCTACCCCTCACTGGCGTCTCCCGAGCGACGGCGTCTAGTCAACTCTAAGGCTGCTGCTCGACGCAACGTTGACGCAACTGCGCAACGACGCCATTTTTCATAGCGATGACAGGACGCCGACGCTCAAAAGACGCGAGTATGGGGTGGCCCTTATCGGGATGAAATGACATGTTAAACATTAAACAAATGTCATGTAGGCCTAGCCTCCGGTTGGCGTCGATCGCTACGTAAATCATTACGTTGTCGGTATGAATGAAATGAAAGAATGAAGTTTATTGCGATAAACATGGTATACATAAGATGGTAGGTATATTATTCTTGAATATAAATACATATTTAGCCACAAAATGACATGAAAAATTATTTTTTTACACCTAAAATAAATATGAATGTAAAATGACATATGGTATAAAAATATCGTTATATCCCCACATACTGTGAAACTGTATACAGGCAGTGACTAAAGCAACTATTACTTCCTACCGTAAGTACGCTAATCAGTACCGTAAGGCCTTGATCAGTTTATCCTAGACCCCAGAACGATATACAACTTAGCATGGCGTGTAATTGTGCGAACTCTTTACGCTTTATTATTAGGTTAACGAATAATACTACCATAGCTTTCGCGTGGAAACCGCCGGACGGAAGCCGTGGCTCCGGGCGTCCTGTACACTCTTGGCAACGGTCCGTCCTAAGAGAGTTACGAGCGGTCGGGTTGAGCTGGAGCGAGGCCAGAGGACGAGCTGAAGATAGGAAGGCGTGGCGCGAGCTTGTGAAGGCCCTTTGCACCTCTGGGGTGCTTTAGGACCCCACACACACACACACATTAGGACACATTAGGTTAACCATCAGTTAACCACCACCCAGTACCTCCGGCCCTGGTCAGGGTATCCTCGACCCCAAGACTAACGTCTCGCCCGGCGTCGCTCGCATTGTGCTTTATTTGACCTATTTTAAGTATCAGCGAAAGGCTCTTGGACGATGAATCCTATGTAATATATTATAAGGAAATGTATAAGGTGTAAACTTTTGAGCTTAATAACCTTATCTTATCTTATCTTATCGGCGAGGTTCACGCTGACGAATTACAAAAGTAAAACTTACGAATCAAAATTGTCGATAGCGCATTTGAAGATTTTCGCTGCCCTTTCACATTCCTTCCTTTCCCCACTGATTCCTTCTTCGTTTACTGCAATAATATATATTTTTTATACATACATAATATGTTAAGATCAACTTATATCAAGAAAATATTGGAAGTGGAAGGATGTAAATACCTAGATTTACATTTACCATCTATGGTATCTAGTAATGAGTATGAAAACGAACGTCAAGTATTGCGGTATAGTTTTAATCCTAGAATTTTATAAATTAACTTTCTTCTTATTTACATTGATGCATTATTAATAAAATATTCTAGTAAGTGCTGTCAATTAACTCTATGTAGCTGATAGAGTCAGACTAAGACACGACTTTGATACGATTTTGATAGCACACGTAGTAACACTTGCGTGAAATTATGACGTATTAAATAACACTTGCACGTCAAATTTCTATGAAATTATGACGTAATTTAAATAACACTTGCACTGCGTGTGCTATCAAATTCGTTGCAGACTTATATTGGTCTAACTCTACCACACTAAAGGGATTTCGATGACACCACACTAAAGGGATTTCGAAATCCTTTATTTGGTTTGGTTTTTTATTAGGCTATGGTATTTATTGCATTCTGAATCCTCATATAACTGTTTTAATTTCCCCATATTAGAAAAAGTGATTTTTTTCTTGTGCAATAAAAATAAATAAACGAAGATTACCATATAAACAAGTTCTGGTGAAGTCCTCACTCTTCTTCTTTTTTTCTGCATCGTCATGGTACGCCGTCTCCGCAATCTCTTTCATTCTTTCAGCACATAGTTTGCCTTCTTCATCAGTCTGCAAATTGAGAGATTTGAGGGAAAACTTTAAAAAAGTTTATTTTTTATGGGTACACTGTCGCATTCAGAAGAAACGAATAAAGTTCCTACGTACATACTCGTAACTAATATTTTGTCAAAAATTTCACTTGATAGGTATACAGGCTTTCATCGCTGGCTGTACTTATCTTTAAACAGTTAACCTAATACAATGATGAGGTGCGTTGTTTTTTCAGAGTTCCTATGACCACCACTGGCCTCCATCATTAGATCAGCTCGATGGTACCCTAATATTGTCTCCTAACTTTTATAAGTATGTGAAGTCTTAGCTCAATAGAAAACTGGGAAGGGGGTATAATTTAGCTTGCAAAATTTAATTACATACTGACATTGACAACGGGACTCAAACTCAAACAAAATCTTGTTAAAAGGAAAGTAAATAAGTTATGGAGAAATAAAATTGAAAGCTACCTGTTACCTTACAGGCCAATTCTAGTTTTCTTCGACCAATAACGTTACTTTTGACACTGACAGATCAAGATCAGTATCATAATGGAATCATATCTAATAATTAAAACTAAAATTGGCCTGCTAGTAGTTTGACCGATATGCTGAAAATGTGCTTTTCACTATACCACTTAGATTTTCATGATAAACGTATAAGGATACGTTTATTCTATAGGAGTGGAAAATAAGTAAATAGAACATTAAGGAACATTAACACAAATACATAGATTTGACTAGTATATTATAAGAAAATATATACTATATACTTGTGTGTGTAATACCTAGTACATTGTATTGCAAGGGAACCAAATGCAATATTTCGTCGGGAGAGGATTGTTGAATCCATCAAAGCGAAGCGAAATAACCCAGAAAGATCCTAATCCAGCTTTTTTCTGGGTTATTTAATATTTTTTACAGTACATATGGTGCTACTTTATAGCACTAGTGCGAAAATTAGCATATTACGTTACTGTGTCGAACATTTAAAGGGCCATATGTACTGTAAAACGTTGTACGATACATGTGCGAATAGGTAATTCGCAACTTGTGTCGATTTAAAACACTCCCTTCGGTCGTGTTTTAATTTATCGCCACTCGTTTCGAATTTCCTATTTTTCGCACTTGTATCGTAATGTACTATTTTTAATTAAAAAAAAAACACTAAACTCGTGTGCACTGCCTGGGATTGAACTCTGTTATTATTTATCTAAACTAATCTACTAATCCTTATGTTATCCATACTCGAACGTGTAGTAGCCGTATCTAATCAGATAATGTGCTTATTATCGTGTAGTATTAATTAGTTTAATTACAAATCTTTCATCTTTTAAATGTACCTTAAATAATAATGTATTGTAAAAATAAGTAACTAATTAGTACACGATCTTTTTAGGGTTCTGTCTATAAAAAAAATAATGTAACATTCAGATTATTAGGATAAAAAAAATAGCTCAAAACAAAAGCATAAAATACTAAACAATATGATATTATCGAATTACTCGTACTTAGTTCTCGTCAGATTTACGAAGGATTTAATAATAATCTGTCTGAATAATTTAGTAATATTAAAATATCGATGGAATAATTTAATGGAAAAATATAAATTTTATTCAGATTAAAAACCCCTTTTTATTGATACTATGTTTAAATTTTTATCACAATGACCAATTAATATCGACGAAAAAACGTAACCACATCATATTTAGGTCTTATTGATACGTATAGATGTCTATGTAAAGGACAGGAGGTACAGTCAGGAATAAAATCATATACCAAAATAATTAGAAATTTGTTATCCTATATTAAACGAATCTTTGCCCAACGTTTATCGCTACTCGCCCTATAATGAAAATGATGTACTTATTCTTTGAAACCAAACGACTTATTCTGCGAACGTCTCAATGTAAACAGACTAAGTTAAAAATGTTCAAATCCAGAAAGCGTTAACATACATAATTTTTTCCAATAGGGGTTCCCATAATTCAAAAAATGTTTTAAGAGGGAAGAATATCTTTGCGATCCTAACGAAATAACGGTACTTTTTCTATGAAATGTCCATTTCTTTTTTTTTTAATACCACGTCGGTGGCAAACAAGCATACGGCCCGCCTGATGGTAAGCAGTCACCGTAGCCTGTGGACGCCTGCAACACCAGAGGTATTACATGCGCGTTGCCGACCCTTTAAAAACCTGTACACTCCTTTTTTGAAGAACCTTGATTTTGATGTCGATCGCTTCAATAATGTTTCAGCTTTATAGGTTTCGCTTTAAAAATAATTGCAAATATTGGAAACATGAAACTTATAAACAGAGATCGGACAAATTTGCGTCATTGCTCGCAATAATGTGGACATGACTCCAAAATTAATCAAATATGTAATCATTTGATTAATTTCTTACTTGACTTAAATTTTAATTCCTAGTCAATAAATACAAAAGTTTGTTAAAGTATAGATTTATTAAAGAAAATAATCAGTATTTTTTCCAAATTTTCTGCAGTCAAGTCAGTCTATTTCTTTTTAAAAAACTCAAAATGTTGGGACAGAGAAAATATATTTAATTTTACGTGAAGTTACGAAAATACCATATGTTTTCTTATGTGAAGATTTTTAGGCCATACGGTGAAATTACGATTGCATTGTACAGAATAAGAGAAACACGAGGCAAAATGAAACAAACAAGCAAAAAAAAACAAAAACAACAAAATGAAAATACGTCGAAATGTCACTAAGTCAGAATAATTTGGGTCTCCGTTACAAATAAAGTCGCGTGGTATTTGCTACCAACACGTGTTGCGGTACTATTTGTCACCTAGTTCACTTGTACATATCGACACGAATAAACTACTATCAAGTCTGCAAATATATAGATACTACTCAACAAATAATTACTTTTCGATCATGGTAGCTAGTTAAGACACTTTTTAGCGAAACCTCTTTTTCAAAGTATTTGTTGACTTTAAGCGTCTTCTGTATTTCAGTATTTACGGTAACAACCAAAAATATTACATTCCTATTACATCTATTGCAAGAGACATGTGTCATAGAAAAGCTAGGCAAACTCACTGTATCAACGGCTTGCTATCTTCAGACATCCTTGGATCCTAATGCCACTTCGAACACACACTGAACACAACCCAACGTAGGTTCTAATACTATTTAACTAGAAAATAGGGAAAAACAGTAGTATATCACTAATACAGCTTGAATTTTACTACTACTTTAGTCTAAGCGCACGATAGGAACTAATTCCAACCATTACTGGGTCGTTATCTAGAATACTTTGAGTGGTTATCACCTACCGGGCACTCCTTCGCATTGGAGATAACATTACGATGTGCAAATAGGAGCCGATTATACTGTAAACATGTTGTATTAGGGTCCCGTCTGTTTGCTTAGGCGCTTTATCGAAAACACGTTTAAATTTTTAGGGCTTAATTCAATTCTGATGATTTCTGAACAATAACCGTCTTATTTATTCAAGAACGGATGTCACTAAAATAGAAAATCGTTTTTTTTTCTGTACCTATTAAAATTCTTTCCAATTTTGTACATAATTCGTTTTGGATTAAAATAGTTAAATGACGCCAGTAAGGATATGATGGTCCTATTTGTCTACGTGTCAGCGTGATAAGAACAGATTCTGTCTCTTTCAATCGCATGAACTTATTAAGAAAAAAGTGTACCATTTACTTTTTTTTTCGAACCGAAAACCATTTTGAGTTATTTCTACCAACTTTTAAGTTATTTCTACTCAGAATCACGCAGACTATCGATTTAAAATGGCAAAAATTTGACCCAAATATTTTTGTGACGCATTTTCAGATACATATCGTATTTTATGGTTTAAGACATTTATTCTCATAAGAATATACAATATTCACTTAAAATAAGAATTCAAATTTAACTTAATGCTATACAATAACTTGGTGTGTATGTTAAAATGCGAAACGTGTTAATATCCAAAATTGGCATGAAAAACTAGAGACGTTTTTCTTTGTTTTAATCGATAGTCCTCGTTTTTTTTAGAAAAAAGTAAATGGTAAACTTTTTTTCTGAAAACACATACCTACGGTAACACCATCATGTCATGCGATTGTACTTATTTAATACTGTGAATAAACCCATCCATAATACCCCTGCAGTTGTCATTACCCCTAGTGTAAATTTATTCGATGGCGTAACGTGACGTACGCGTTTGCGTTAAGTCTCATTTTGAGTTTCCAAAACGTTTCGCTTGGCGCGCTGTTTCTAAATCCCATACTAAATGAGACTTAACGCAAACGCGTACGTTACGTTTCGCTATCGAATAAATTTACATTATCTAAAATCTTGCGTTTAAATTTGCTTTCATTTTTGATGCATAGGTATTTAAAGTTTTTATTTCTAGAGTAAATACGTAAAGATAAGGCTTAGCTTATGCGTAAAAGCAATTAAGAGGGAAGTATGCCATGAACTCGTCCAATAGAAAAATAGAAAATGTTTTTCCACTTCTAAGTATTTTCTATTCTCCATGATATCTTAGTATGTTATTAACACAATGAAAAACTAGGTTTATAAGCAGAGATCGGACAAATTTGCGTCATTGTTCGCAATAATGTGGACATGACTCCAAAATTAATCAAATATGTAATCATTTAATTAATTTCTTACTTGACTTAAATTTTAATTCCTAGTTAATAAATACAAAAGTTTGTTAAAGTATAGATTTATTAAAGAAAATAATCAGTAATTTTTCCAAATTTTCTGCAGTCAGTCTATTTCTTTTTACATCAAAAATATACTTAAGTGCTGAAAAACTCCGCTCGCACTCCACTGATGTTAATGGGGCAAACTTAAGTAGTTTTATAGGAATATTATTATTCCAGTATAATTCAGAGTTTATTTTCTGTTCTAAGTTGTGGGCGATAACCTCAAAATCGGGATAAACTAAACAAAGAACAGAAAATAAACTCTGAATTATACTGGAATAATAATATTCCTATAAAACTACTTAAGCTTGCCCCATTAACATCAGTGAAGTGCGAGCGGAGTTTTTCAGCACTTAAGTATATTTTTGATGTAAAAAGAAATAGACTGACTGCAGAAAATTTGGAAAAAATTACTGATTATTTTCTTTAATAAATCTATACTTTAACAAACTTTTGTATTTATTAACTAGGAATTAAAATTTAAGTCAAGTAAGAAATTAATTAAATGATTACATATTTGATTAATTTTGGAGTCATGTCCACATTATTGCGAACAATGACGCAAATTTGTCCGATCTCTGCTTATAAACCTAGTTTTTCATTGTGTTAATAACATACTAAGATATCATGGAGAATAGAAAATACTTAGAAGTGGAAAAACATTTTCTATTTTTCTATTGGACGAGTTCATGGCATACTTCCCTCTTAATTGCTTTTACGCATAAGCTAAGCCTTATCTTTACGTATTTACTCTAGAAATAAAAACTTTAAATACCTATGCATCAAAAATGAAAGCAAATTTAAACGCAAGATTTTAGATAATGTAAATTTATTCGATAGCGAAACGTAACGTACGCGTTTGCGTTAAGTCTCATTTAGTATGGGATTTAGAAACAGCGCGCCAAGCGAAACGTTTTGGAAACTCAAAATGAGACTTAACGCAAACGCGTACGTCACGTTACGCCATCGAATAAATTTACACTAGGGGTAATGACAACTGCAGGGGTATTATGGATGGGTTTATTCACAGTATTAAATAAGTACAATCGCATGACATGATGGTGTTACCGTAGGTATGTGTTTTCAGAAAAAAAGTTTACCATTTACTTTTTTCTAAAAAAAACGAGGACTATCGATTAAAACAAAGAAAAACGTCTCTAGTTTTTCATGCCAATTTTGGATATTAACACGTTTCGCATTTTAACATACACACCAAGTTATTGTATAGCATTAAGTTAAATTTGAATTCTTATTTTAAGTGAATATTGTATATTCTTATGAGAATAAATGTCTTAAACCATAAAATACGATATGTATCTGAAAATGCGTCACAAAAATATTTGGGTCAAATTTTTGCCATTTTAAATCGATAGTCTGCGTGATTCTGAGTAGAAATAACTTAAAAGTTGGTAGAAATAACTCAAAATGGTTTTCGGTTCGAAAAAAAAAGTAAATGGTACACTTTTTTCTTAATAAGTTCATGCGATTGAAAGAGACAGAATCTGTTCTTATCACGCTGACACGTAGACAAATAGGACCATCATATCCTTACTGGCGTCATTTAACTATTTTAATCCAAAACGAATTATGTACAAAATTGGAAAGAATTTTAATAGGTACAGAAAAAAAAACGATTTTCTATTTTAGTGACATCCGTTCTTGAATAAATAAGACGGTTATTGTTCAGAAATCATCAGAATTGAATTAAGCCCTAAAAATTTAAACGTGTTTTCGATAAAGCGCCTAAGCAAACAGACGGGACCCTAATACAACATGTTTACAGTATAATCGGCTCCTATTTGCACATCGTAATGTTATCTCCAATGCGAAGGAGTGCCCGGTAGGTGATAACCACTCAAAGTATTCTAGATAACGACCCAGTAATGGTTGGAATTAGTTCCTATCGTGCGCTTAGACTAAAGTAGTAGTAAAATTCAAGCTGTATTAGTGATATACTACTGTTTTTCCCTATTTTCTAGTTAAATAGTATTAGAACCTACGTTGGGTTGTGTTCAGTGTGTGTTCAAAGTGGCATTAGGATCCAAGGATGTCTGAAGATAGCAAGCCGTTGATACAGTGAGTTTGCCTAGCTTTTCTATGACACATGTCTCTTGCAATAGATGTAATAGGAATGTAATATTTTTGGTTGTTACCGTAAATACTGAAATACAGAAGACGCTTAAAGTCAACAAATACTTTGAAAAAGAGGTTTCGCTAAAAAGTGTCTTAACTAGCTACCATGATCGAAAAGTAATTATTTGTTGAGTAGTATCTATATATTTGCAGACTTGATAGTAGTTTATTCGTGTCGATATGTACAAGTGAACTAGGTGACAAATAGTACCGCAACACGTGTTGGTAGCAAATACCACGCGACTTTATTTGTAACGGAGACCCAAATTATTCTGACTTAGTGACATTTCGACGTATTTTCATTTTGTTGTTTTTGTTTTTTTTTTGCTTGTTTGTTTCATTTTGCCTCGTGTTTCTCTTATTCTGTACAATGCAATCGTAATTTCACCGTATGGCCTAAAAATCTTCACATAAGAAAACATATGGTATTTTCGTAACTTCACGTAAAATTAAATATATTTTCTCTGTCCCAACATTTTGAGTTTTCGTATTTAATCCGCCGCATGATGAGCTCAATTCAAGAACGAAATAAAAATCGGCCCATTTAGGTTTCTTGATATTTTCATGTTCAGTGTCCTAAATGTTTTAATGAATACTAGATTCGTGTCCGTTAAAGGAGTGTTCACCAACCAAATAAAATTCATGTACCAAATCGGTTGGGTTTTTTTAAATGACGGCATCTGTTCAGTCAATGTTAGACGCCTGGAGAATAATGTGGATTGTACATTCGCGGCAGATTTTACGACACATACGCTATTGTCTTCTGATCTCTATAGATAGGTCTATGCATTGTGTATTATTAGTGCATGTTATCTAGTGAATAGCATACTAATTATATATGCAGGTTACTTGTCATTGTACTAGATATGCGTTGGATCTAGGACCTAAATTGCCTTAACAGGAAAGATATGTAACGGGGAGAGCAATTTTCAATAACCGCTAAAAATTATAAAGAAGCTTGGTCAGTACTGAAGAAACGTTATGCCAATAAGAGATACATAGCAAACTGTGTTTTTAAGAAATTCTTTACACAAAAAACGTTAACACACGAATCGGCTACAGCATTAAGGCAACTGTTGGATACTTCGGTGGAATGTATGAGTGCGCTGAAACATCTAGGCTTACCTACGAATCATTGGGACGCAATTATTAACTACTCCATAGTGTCAAAATTAGACTCGAGCACTCATAAGGAATGGGAAGAGTTAATAAGCAGAGACGAGACGAACGACTTACCTAGTTTTGAAAAATTAAAATCGTTCCTGGAAAATAGATTTCGTACTCTGGAGATGGTTGAACCTGCAAGTTAAGTATACAAACCTGTGAAAACAAAGATGTTTCATGTTACTGCAACGAGCGAAGTGAAGTGTACATTCTGCAATGAAGATCATTATATTTATCAATGTAAACAGTTTTCCAAGCAATCAGTAGAAGACAGATACAGTTTCGTGCAGAAAAATAATCTCTGTTTTAATTGCCTAATACCGAACCACAATGTATTTAAATGTAAACAAAAGACAACTTGCCAGATTTGTAAAAGAAAGCATCACTCGTTATTACATCGAGAGAAACAAGCAAGTGGAGAATCGCATACGTCTGGAGAAACAAATAACAACAATAAAGAAAAGATACAAACCGTCGTCGTTGCGCACACGTCGAGCGCATCACGGGTTCTACAACCTGGTCGAGGCACCTTGTTGACGACAGCACTGGTGCATGTTACAGCGGAGTCGGGGCAGTCACACGTGCTTCGGGCTCTCGTGGACCAGGGTTCAGAGGAGTCCTTCGCGACTGCAAGGGCGGTCGAGTTGCTGGGTTTGAAGAAAACTAAAATCAGCGGAGTGATCTCTGGTGTTGAGGAGTGTGAGACGACTATCAAACATAGGGTAACATTACGCATACAATCAAGGTATGATATTTCCTATTGTATAAATGTAGATGCTTATGTATTGAAATCTATAACCCGTCAGCTACCATCTAGGGAAATAAGAAGTCTTAATTGGCCACAAGTTGACGAATTAGATTTAGCTGATCCCACCTTTGGCTCACCAGGGAGGATTGACATTCTTCTTGGTGCGAGAGTTTACAGCGAAATCCTAGAAGCAGGTTTAATCAAAGGACCAGGAAATTTTCTTGCTCAAAAAACACACCTGGGCTGGATTTTGTCAGGGGGTAATAAGGATACTAATGCATCATTTACTGTTTCACAGCACATTACAAGTCTACATGTTACAAGACAAATTGAAGAAGATAATAATCTCCTGAAAAGGTTTTGGGAGGTAGAATCTGAACTATACACGAAGCGAAGATGTTATGGCAGACATACTTTTTTAGCCACGATAAAATCTAACGCTTTACAACGTCGTTTGCGGGAAAGAGAGCATGAATATTCAGTACACTTTTATTTAACGGTCTTTTTGACGGTAGTGTTTTTGATATGTCGTAAATTTAGACTTATTCTTTATTCGTTGGTTATGTTGGTATAAAAGGTTTATGTTATTTGAACTGTAATGTTGGAATAATTGTATGGATTGTCGATAAATTACACAAAAACCAGTTGAAGCCTACATTTTTCTTGCTGGCAGATTGTAACTTTTTGTAAGTTTCTATATTTTCGAATTTAAACTGTCGTGAGATATAATAACATTATGTAAGCTAATCTCGCGGCTTTACTTACATCAGTCAGTTTCTACATTTTATAGGCATTTTATACCTCATGCGACGTCAGCTTCGGTGGTGCAGTGGCGTTTCGCGGATGAACGACCAGCGACTGGCTAAGCGCATCTTTATTCTGAGCTTGAGGAGGGCAAGCGGAAACAGGGTGGCCAATTCCTCAGATGTGCTTAAGCGGCACATGAAAAAGTGTCGTATAGAGCCCTCGCGATGGGAGCAGCAGGCAGCCATATGAACGGAATGGCGGAAAAGAACGGAATTAAATGTCAGAGTGGTTGAATTTGAATCATGACGGCGCTTAGAGCTGGAAGCCAAGCGCGACTACGTAAAAGCCAGACCACCTGCGGCAATACGTTATAATTACACAAATGGTGTGCTCACATGCCCGCAATGTTCGCGAACTTTCGGTAACAAGGTCGGCTACGTCAGCCATTTGCGAGCACACCAGAGACAGCAACGGAGTTGATAGCAGTCGCCGTGGCCGAATCGGCCGTGGAGAGTATTATTACATTTCATAGTATTTTTCATACCGCGGTGACAGCTGCCATTTTAATACAATTTATAACCTTAAAACTGTTATCGTACCCAAGCTTAAGCTTTTGGCTCTTGGCTTTGGCTCTTTGAGATTGCAATACCGTAGTTAAGTACGTTTTATTATATTTCGTGAAAAAAACAAAAGAACAGTGACCCTAGTGTAAATTTATTCGATAGCAAAACGTGACGTACGCGTTTGCGTAAAGTCTCATTTTGTATGGGATTTTGAGTTTCCAAAACGTCCCGCTTGGCGCGCTGTTTCTAAATCCCATACTAAATGAGACAACGCAAACGCGTACGTCACGTTACGAAATCGAATAAATTTACACTAGGGGTTCAGGTACTTAGAACAATAAAGCTACAACCAAAATTTTCATAAATTATACTTATCCAGGTATTTATACTTTAACTTCTTGACAAGTGTTTAAGTAGCGATATAATTTAACAGAGATTCAACATTTTATCTTCAATTTAGTGTTTTTGTTTTCAACAAGGTTAAACAGGGTTACATCTGCCCGAATTGCGCCTCTAGGCTACCAAGTCTCAAACAACCAAGTGAACAATAAGGACTGGAAATGTACCATCAGTCGTAAAAGTACATGGCGACTTTATCAATGAATTAATTCATAATTTCTCCATGCAATTTCGCAGCTCACTGTACATTCCCAAAGCAGGACCGGCCAAGAAAAGTAAGATTATACATAGTAAAAAATAGTTCTGAGATAGTTAATAGCAGATCCACTTAACTGACACTACACTTATTATATTTGTTAAACTGGAAAACTGTAATTATTAAAGACGTTCAACGAGGTGGCTCGACGAACTCCGCAAACAGTGTCGGATCTTAACTACTCTTATGACTAAAGGGAAATAATGCATAGCTTTTCTTTTAGAACAAAGAAATTACGCAAATTTGGCTACACATATCACAAGTGAACGCTTACTGGCGACATAGACTACATATGTACACATAATTGAAGATATTCCCTGTAGCGAGGGGGCCGCGGCTGTAGCCCGCTTATTTGCGACGCGCTGGATCGAGCGCAGCGGCGGGTGTGCGGCGCGCTCGCAAATTATGCAGCAGCGCACGTAGTTGGTGCACGTGCATGCGGGTCACGCTCGGGTCGGCACTCGCCTCCAGCCACGCCAGGAACTTGTCGCCGTGCTCCAGCACCTCGGCCGCGCCCGCCTCCCACTCTCCGGGCAACGCAGCCGCGGCTCGCGCGTCCGCCGTGCCATTGTTGAACAGTAAACTGTCGAGCACGGTGCGTGCATTGGCCTGGCTCTTGTTTTCGACGGGCTCCTTGTTCTCAGCACCTGTGCCGGGGCTTGCGGCTGGCTCAGCCACGCGCACCGATTCGCCGCTCGGTTCTCGCACTTCACCATTCTGCGGGGGCTGCACTGGGCTCCTCGTGCTAGCTCGCTCCTCCTCGGTTTTCCCTTTCGTTAGGTGCGAGTATAGGATATTCTCTGATGTCTTATCTTTTGGTACCTGTGAGGCCGACTTGAGCTTGTCTTCCGGCAGAGGCATCGCCCCGCCGAACTGTTTGTAATACTGCCACAGCCAAGAGTTCCTATTATAGTCAAGGTGTGAACTGATAGGGACCGTTGGCGCAACGGGTTTTGGTGGAAGGCTCGGTTCGCTCTTGCCGAGGGTTAGAGGGTGGGCCGCCGTGGTCTGCGATGTGAGGTCGAGCATGGCCTGCTGGGTCTTGAGCCAATACCATAGGGAGTCATCGACCGGCTGGTTAGCGGTGGTGGAAGAGACGTGGTGACTTGATTTGGAGCTGTGTCGCGAATACGGGTCTGAGTGAGAGTAGTGGTGGGTCTTGCTACGGTGCTTGCTCGGTTCGTTCAGGTTGAGGACTCCGTTGTGCGCGGGTTTGGGCGAGCGCACAGAGCGTAATGCGCGACTTGCGGGTTGCGCGGACAGCGCCGATATGCCCGGGTTCAGCTGCGCCAGAAGCGTCAAATTGGTGGCGATCTCATTGAAGCTGAGACCGAGATGTGAATGTGCAAGACCAGGCAGGTGCGCGAGGCCGGATAGCGGGCTGATGGCACTCATGGAGACGCTAGCACCGGGGTCGGGCCTGCGGTCGCGGGGCGATGGAGGAGCGGGGGCGGGATCTGCGCGGCGGGTAGTCAGCTCGACAGGAGCATCAATGGGCGGTGAGGGGTGCGGGGCGTGCGCGGGTGCCGGTGCCGGTGCCGGAGCCGAGAGGTCGAGGCCGGCGTGAGGCAGCGGCGCAGGCGAAGTCGCGGCGGGCGACTCGGTGCGCGCACGTTTTTCCAGCGGCTCAGTGTCGCTGCTCTTGTCGGTGTCAGGCGAGGACAATCGCGATGTCATGTAGCGCAGCTTGTCCTCGTTCTTGCACCACCCGCGTAGCGTGGACTCGGGCGTTCGCACGGTGTAATACATCAGTTAAATTGACGCTCTTTAGAGCTTACTGTCAGACTTTTTACATGTGCAGCCTGTGGGTGAAGTTTACACAATTTTTTTTTTACTTTTCGCGGAGGTACACCTCCAAAAAAAATATGCATGAGTAGCCACTAATTCCCACTACATACACATATAAAAATATTTGGACAAATGTTCGTGCTTCATGTCAAAAAAAAACGATTCTTCAATAAGTAGTCACTGGCATTATATGTACAGATAGAAGTACATCAACGATGACGTGTCAGCTTTGATAACATCTGACACATAATATTATCTGCATTTGTTTTTTGCATTTTGTAGTGGAAAATGGAAAACATTAAATGCAAGTCTTGTAAAAAAACATTAAAAAATATCCGTGGGAAACAAAATGCATAGAAACAGAGCAAGAGGCTGATTTATATAGCAAATGCAGTAATATGTTAATTTGCATAAATGATTTATTGTGTGGTAAGTGTCGACTTTTAGTGTAACTTCCGTCTGCTGTAACTTTTACCAAACGCTTTAAAGCTGTCAAAAATATTGTAACTTTACTTATATTCTCACTCTTTTTGCATATGATATTCAGGGAACTATTACAAACCATTTTGTAAGTAGCCAGACCAATTGGAGGGGCCCAACCATCCCCCAGACCCACATACATGCACACATATAAACTTTATGTGCCTTAAGCGATGGGGACGTGGTAGACTGGTAGAAAATCATCGCTAACATATTTAGCAACATATGCCTTAAAACACTTTACATACGATATAGTTTGTCAGGAATTTGTGGAGTTATTTTTGGTTTTAAATACTTGAATGTCATTAAAATTGCTTGCTGAGGTCAGGCGCTTCTATCGCTAAGGTTCACTCGACTTCATATGACTTTCCGCTTGTATTATTCAATTGCATCAAAACGGTACGTTAATTTTCATTCCCACGACACGGCGCGGCTCCGATTTAAATTTTTCCTGCCGTGTGAGCGGCCCTTTATAGTCACACGCAAACGTTTTTCATTCCTTTTTAAATATTTTGCACTTGACCTGATTTTTTCCTTTGTGTACTTACAAAGTATAAATTCAAGTGGATTTTTAATTTAAGAAATGACTGTTTAATGAAAAATGCAATCATGGCTATGGGAATTTTGAAGATACGTTGGTGTCTAGAGGATTAACTTAAGAAAAACTAAATTAAGAAAGCGCAAACATAAGATCGGAGGAAGGTACACTTACAGTACCTTAAAAAAACGTCCTCTCATCCTCTGTTAATAGGTAAATGTTTATTGTAGCTAAAAATAGGAATTCATAGAAACTTCGTTTCCCCTTAATTTAACAAGGTTTGCGAATGGTCAGTCATTGATAACATAATATCAATGGTACAAGGTATACATTTTTTAAATAAATTGTTTGTAGGTAAGTATTGCTATTATCTCGGGATAAGAAGAGTTGATTGACCCCTTAACATCAGTTTATCCAAAGCCCTACTTATCGTTGTCACAGAGCCTCGTTTTTAGTTAATATAATGAGGATATTTTACGAATGATAAATGGCTGAAATTTGTATGATGAAATATCAACAACACACACCTTTTACGTTTATACACTTTTCCGTCTAATTTCAATGGATTTACGCAAATTAATGAGGTTGGGTATATTTATGGCCTAATTGTAGGAGATCAAGTTTAATAATCGTACATGACTGACGAACACCGGTTAGATTTGCTTATATTTTAATATTTTATAATATTTCGGTCTTCGTGCTTCAATCGACCTCTTTAGAATAGTCTGCGGTAATTCTGGACCCAAACGGCCTTCAGACCTTCAAGATAAGAGCATATTCCCACCCTAAAAGCAGGCAACGCACTTGCAACCCCTTTGGTGTTGCAGGTGTCCATGGGCGACGGTAATTGCTTACCATCAGGAAATTCCTATGTCATTAAAAACCCTATCCGACGACACCCCATAGGGTTAAAGCGAAAAAAATATCACCTCCACTTTTCGTGTAGGGGAGGTTTTTATTCTAGATTTTATCGGCATAATTGACTTATATATTCATGCTAAATCTCAGCTTTCTATTATTAACGATCACGGAGCAAAGCCTCGGACAGACAGACGGACATGGCGAAACTATAAGGATTTCTAGTTGATCACAGAACCCTAAAAACCATAGTTAACAACAGTTCAATAAACATAGAAACGCAATCAAACAGCCTAACCCTATTAAGACAGGTTAGTTTCGAACTTTTTCAATTAGGGACCGAATGGAGAACCAGTGAACGAATGAACAAGTGAATGGAAACTCTTGTACCATTGTTCGTTTGAACGAAACAATGGTGGGGTTAATGAGGTTTGGTATCGCATGTTTAATTATAGATTGGATTTGAACGCTTGTAACTTTCGTAATTGATTGCTTTACAGTCAGAGGAAGTAACTAAGCGCATGAAGTGTTTAAAATGATCTATACGTATGCTCTTACACTCTTAGAAAATTAGTTGCATTCGGATCATTATTTACGTAATGTAATTATATTGGTATTTTAATGTCGTCAGTGTCACAAATTATGTTGTAAAAAATGCTGTCAATGTCCAAAAATTAGTTGCTAATCTATTCTGAAATATTTTTCACACTGCACCCACACTAGAAAAGTTCTGTATTGCCCTATGGTTGACTGGAAGAAATGCCTTATCGCATTAATTCCGTACTTATTTGCTGCTATGATCATATAGGTATGACACTAGAGGGTTGCAAGTGTGTAATATCTTTATGAATACCCAGACAATGTCTATCAAAAGTTATTGCAAACGCTCTTGATAGTTTCAAGTTCATGTTTCTTTATTTGGCCAAGTAACAACAGAACGTTACAAAAAATACAGGTCATTGCTAAAACTAATCATGCAATGTCTTATTAGGTATATAGATAGACAAAATTATATAAATCAAAATATATTAAATGGTAAATGATCAACATTATGGCTCATCCGGCTGTAGCCGCCGTGCAGGTCAGGGTCTCGACGACTCAAATAAAACTTCTATTTATAAAGGTACTGGTTTACAAGAGTTCTTGCCAAAACGGTTAAATGTAGACAGTGGGTGTTGATAGTATGGAGGATGATGAAAGAGTGATTTGCAATATTTGATCAGTACAAAAGGTGGTTTAAATTTAGGTGCCTCTAATTGGCAGCGACACAAAATATGTGGAGCGCTCCTATTGGTGCTTTTTAAAAGCCTCCGAATACTAGCCGAGCCCGACAGCTGCGTTTAGCTACTGCATTGGGCATATTTTTATATAATAATAAGTTGCATTCGCAACACGGCCTTCGATCCCAGCATCCCTAGCACTTCCTACTAATTTATTTGACTGTAAAATTATTTTTTGACCGTCGATAAGATTTATCGCGCGCGATACGTCCCCGTTGGCTGTCGGATTAGCGGCGACGTGATTAATTGGGAAAAGGTTAGGGTGATATGTGATAAATTTGTAAAGGTTTAAATACGGGAAATTAGACTCTTAAATTTAGGCTATATACATACTTTTATAGTACAGTCAGCATCAAAAGTAGCGGATGAAGCAACGCGCCAAAAGTATCTGATATTCGGTATAATTTTTCCAAATATAGATAAATTTCTAGAATTCGCGTTCCAAAGTATATCTTTTACAGTCTTTGTTGTTCTATATTAAAGACATCACTTTTAATTAAGCTGTTACAGAATGGTAGATACTTATGAAGCGTTATTTGATCCGCTACTTTTGATGCTGACTGTACTAGCGACTAAGAAGCGCTGATGGATAAAAAGTAAAAAAAAAAAACACCGAATCTAGACATTATTTTTTTTTATTTTTGCACCGCTTACATCTTATCGGCTTTGCCTAAAGGTTGACTGGTAGAGAATGCCTTCTGGCATTAAGTTCCCCTTTTGTACAGTGTGCTTTCTTATATGCCATAAGGATTAAATAAAATAAAATAAATATTATTGATATTTTATATATACATGCTAAATAGCAAATTCAGATATATCTTTATTTAAATCATTAAAGTACAACTCAGAGGCGAATTCTGATTTTTATAACCGGTTATAAATTTGATCTGGATTTGTTCGTGTTAAAAGTCATTTCTTTAATCAAAAAAGTCAGCTTTGACAGTTACAGATCACACCTATAACAAATCCAGATAAAATTCCTAACATGTTATTACAATCAGAATACGCCTCCCAGGCTTACTATGCAATCAAATTCAACATTAAGTCCTTGCCTTATTTATTCAATTTCCAGGAATAGCAGAGAAAATTCGCAGAAAACATTTTTCTTTGAAAGTCAAATCGGCTTATGAGACGGAGGAAAAATATTTTCTATCGCCGGTGAAGGTACGACATACGTTAACAGGAACACGTCTTTATCCGTCAAGGCGTTAAAGTGCTGTTCAGATATTTTTGAGGACCTCGGCCGCTCCGATATATCTAATGGCGACTGTACATTCCGGTATTTGATCGGTCGGCCGAATTGGTTGTAACCCTCAGATCATAGAAAGTACTAGATGGCCGACGGAGGCGTGGCGCGTGTCGCCGCGACATGGCCACATCGTGGCCATACCGGCCCGCCGTAAGATAGTAGCAAATTAGCTGTCATTGAACAATGTGCGCGTCAATTTTATTGAAATGCCGAATTATAGCGTTATTTTGTGTCGAAATAGGAGTGCATCCAAAAACTATAAGGATCATGGAGTTACATAGTACATTTTTTTTCACGTATTAGTCAATAAAACCACACATTTTAACAAATAAATCCAATGACATGATTTTTCTGAGTCAGACCATGTTGTCATACAAACGCGTGGCAATTTGTCTATGCATTCTACATTGACGCTTTGGCATGGAAAACTATTTGTAGTGTCCTTAGCAACGGCGCAATGCATTAAACCGCTAACGATATTCACAGGGACATTATTGTTTCTTGGTACGACCGCCAACCGCTCCCTTCATTGACGCCGCGAAGTAGAGTGGTGCTCGTGCATATAATTGATCTTTGAGCGTTATCGATAAAAATGTTTGGATATACTGTATACACATTAAAAATAATTACTTTCATACGAAAGTAATTATTTTTCAAGTAAAATTTTACAATTATTTTATATGCACCTAACCCTTTACGACCGGTTAGATATAATCCTGCAAATTACTTTTAAAAAATCCTGCCCGCAAGTAAATTGTCTTTTCGAGCTCAGACCTATTCCGATCGAATCTGCAGACATTAGTGACACGTTTCAGTACTAAATACCGCAGGTCAGTAGGATCAGTCTGTCGCGAGACTGCTTTGAAGATGGTGGCATTTTTTGATGGGAGTAGTGGCACACGTAAGTTCTTAATTTTGTATAATTTTGGTATCAAACTTGTTATTTAATACTTAATTACTACTGTAAAAGAGTTATGTGTGTTTATTTAGCACAAATTGGAGTAACAATAAGTTATTAAGGGGAAACTACATGCTCGTAAAAAAAAAGTGCACGAATTTGTGGGTTCGGCTGTAGCCCGTAAATGGATGGTCATAACTATTTGCAAGATTTTGTCTATCCGGCTTCTGCGCAGAAAATCAATTCAGAAGAGATAGTCATATGTTTGATAGTTTTATAACACTTTTCGTTTTGTAATGTTAGGTTTGTGTTTTTTTTAAGCGTCCATTAAAAGGCAAAAAATTCCTTGAAATTTAGTGCAATAATGATACGAGTATATCACATATTGAGGAATTATACGATGACCTCGAAGATTTCCCTTATTCGGTTTTTTAATGAATTGAAAACGAAATCAAAGAATCAACGACGAATACGATGAATTGACGAGCGTCGCTAAGTCAGGTCGTGGAATATAGAATTTGTGCTTAATTATAAAGTAGCTAAAACCAAGTTTGGCTCTGATATGAGGTATGTCACTGGGGTTAGATCCAGCTGTTATTTTACACTTAACTTGAAGGGATAATATAAACAGCTACAAAGGACGCCAAAGTAGTTGTTTATATCATCATATAATCTTTACAAATATATAACTTATGGAAGAACTCAACGCTGTTTACACAGCATGGGTAGAGTAATGGTGAATCGAATGCCTGTCAGATCGAGTTTAACATTTGTTCGCGATGCAAAATACTGTCTCATTAACAGCATCAATGAATGTGTAAGAGCTGAGAGAGGTGCGGGGAGCAGGGGTGCATCTATTGCATGTCCGAACAAACCCGATTTGGTTCCGAATTCGATTCCGCGCCAGCCGCACGTCTCTTGCGCTCATTTTTTTTATATGTGTACCTACTTTCCGTTTTTATTTTC
This sequence comes from Cydia pomonella, assembly GCF_033807575.1. Lineage (NCBI taxonomy): Eukaryota > Metazoa > Arthropoda > Insecta > Lepidoptera > Tortricidae > Cydia > Cydia pomonella. The sequence goes on from NW_026907892.1 coordinate 174,840, forward strand.
GAAAAATATAGTTTTTGTGCATTTTTCGGACTTTTCACTACTAGTCAAACGTTAAAACACGCAGTGTTGCTAAGCGGGAACAATTGCAACAGGAAGGTACCGCCAACGAAGAAGCAAACAAAGAAGCGACCAGTACCGATGTGCCGCAGGATACTGAAACTAAAGAAGAAAAAAATGAACCTTCAACATCACACAAGCAGATATTGGATACGACATCAGTGATAGCGAGTACCGTCAAGACAAAAAAAACTCGCAAATCTGAGCGCGCCGTTAGTGTGTCGAAAACGAAGAAATCTTCTGTATCTTCTTTAGAAGCGCGCAGAAAAAAACTGGAGCTAGAAGCGGCGGAAGAGAAAGCGCGAATTACAATGGAGTTAATTGACAAGCGTTTGGAAGCCGAGATAGCGGAGTTAAATAAAGATTACAGTCCACATTCATCGGAGACCGACAGTTTAGTTTCCAAACAGAGTGAGGTTGCTAAATGGGTGGAGCGAAGTCAGCAAGAATTGGAGTCACGGCCAGTCACTGAGCGGAACGAGGGTCCCGAGGGGCCAGGCTTGCCGTGCCCGCCAGCGTTACAGAACGACGCTAGCACCGACGGTCCAATTCACCAGCTCGCTAACGTACTTAAAGATTTCCTCACAACTAGCATCACTGAAAAACAGAACTCCAAGCTTTTAAGCCGTATCAGTACACCCAAGGACCTACCACTATTCACTGGTGACGCAATGGAATGGCTACAGTTCAAGATGGCATACGAAGAATCAACTCGATTGTGTCAATTTAGTGATTCCGAGAACTTGTGGCGATTGCGAAAATGTCTCCGTGGCGCAGCTAAAGACGCGGTCCAGGCGTTACTCATCACGGCTACTTCTCCCGAAATATTAATGTCTACGCTGGAACTGCAGTTCGGCAACCCAGACAATATTTTGTCGCGTATAAAACAAGAAATAAAAAAAATAAATTCAGTGGCTCCAGAATACCATAAAGACATTGTTATGTTTTCAAATAAAATTAAAAATTACGTTGCCGCTGTACTCGCACTTAACCGTGAAAACCACCTCGAAGACTCGAGTCTAATCACAGTTGTGTTATCTAAACTGCCTACTATTCTTTTGTCTAAATGGGCGGACTACCGGTATTCACACAACACGGCAAGTACCACGACTAGACTCGATCAACTATCGGATTTCCTCAACGAAGAAGCTATCAAAATATCAAAGTGCAGTGTTACGTTAATTAATGCTCCAAAAGACAATTTTAAGCGTAAATACACGGACAATACTATGAACGCTAAGACTATTCTACTACAAAGTGAACAAAGTTATAGTAAGTGTCGTTATTGTCACGGATCTAATCACAATCTCACAGACTGTAAGAAATTTAAAAAATCGTTAAGAAAAGATCGCTGGAGCTATGTAAAACGGTCTGGACTTTGTTACAAGTGCCTATTACGTCATCATGATAAACAGCTGTGCCCGGCGCCGGTGTGTGACATTGATAACTGCGGCGGGGCACATCACCGCTTACTGCATTTCGTTCCGCATAATCGTAATACATCAAACAGCAACCCCGTAGTAGAAGAACCGCCCGAGACTGAAAATACGGAAACTCAAGTCGTTACTCATATTGACTGTACCTCCGATAGTGTTGTGTTAATAAAAGTCGTGCCAATAAATGTACACGGACCTAATGGAACAATTATAAACACGACCGCGGTCCTTGATGACGGTGCTAGTGTGTCGATGATAACAGCGGGTCTGGCCGCCCGGGCCGGACTGCAGGGACGACGCAAGTGTATGCGTGTGCGTGGTGCATGGCGCAATTCTGAGTTAGTGTGCGAAACGGAGCAGATAGATAACATCACGGTGTCTAATTGTGACAAAAAACTGTTTACGTTGAGCGCGCGCAGTGTAAATGAACTTAATTTACCTAAACAAAATATAAACTTAGTGAATTGTGAAAACTTCGCGCATGTGCAAAAGTATAAAAAATATTTGAGTAACGGACAGTATAAAAAACCGGAAATATTAATCGGACAAGATAATTATCATTTGATATTACCTTTAGAAGTCATAGGTGGGAGTACATACGACGAACCATATGTGACTCGTACTCCGCTGGGCTACTGTGTACACGGCAGGGTTCCCTCTGGTGCGACTCCATCGCACCGCGCACTGTTTACAACCCTGCATTTAACTACTTATGACGACGACAGTGACGTCACCGAGAACAAACGGTTGCTTAATGACTTACACGAGAAGGTTCGACGTAACTTTGCTGTGGATTCTATGGGAATTTCTACAAAACCGCGGCTGAATAGCGAAGATGAACGAGCTCGTGAACTGCTGGAGCAAACTTCTACTCTCGTTGAAGGCAAGTGGCACGTCGGCTTGCCCTGGAAGGACGTGAACTGTGTTATGCCCGATTCACTCCCCCTTGCGATGTCACGCTTAAAAAGTGTCGAACAGAAGATGTCAAAGAACAGCGCATTCAAACAGAGATATATGGAACGATTTCAACACTTGTTCGAAAACGATTATGCGCACGAACTACTCGACACTCAAGTTACTCCAAAAACTTGGTACTTAGGACATTTTGGAGTTGACAATCCAAATAAGTCAAAACTGCGGCTTGTTTTTGACGGCGCAGCTACCATGAATGGTTTTTCTCTAAACGACTATTTACTAAAAGGACCCGACCTACTTATGTCTCTCCTCGGGATAATGCTCAGATTCCGTGAGCACCCTATCGCCATATCTGGTGACATAAAAGACATGTTTTTACGCATAAAAATAAGAACTGAGGATCAAAATGCTTTCCGATTCTTATACAGAAAGGAACCCGAAGAACCCGTGAGAACTTATGTGATGTCGTCCTTAGTATTTGGAGCCAGCTGTTCGCCATTCATTGCTCAGTTTATCAAAAACAAGAATGCTCAACGCTTTGAGTCATCATATCCGTCAGCCACGGAAGCGATATATAAGCAACATTATATGGATGACTGGATTGACAGCGTGCCAGATGAAGAAACAGCCATCAAGTTGATACGTGAAGTAAAAATGATTCATAAACAGGGAAACTTCGAAATACGCAACTTTATGTGCAACAGCCCAGCGGTACTCGATAGCCTACCGAAAGAAGCCTTAGGTGAGACGGCCGTAAAGTTCAAAACCGGCGAGCAGTACGAAGGCGAGCGAACTCTCGGCCTATTGTGGCGTCCAGATGATGATACCTTGGGGTTTGACGTATCGTTTAAAAAAATACCGGAATGTATTATAAATGGTCAACAAAGGCCAACAAAGCGTGCCATGCTGCGCGTTGTGATGTCGATTTTCGATGTTTACGGTTTTTTATCGCCTATTACTATCATAGGAAAACTGATTATTCGTGATACCTGGCGATTAAATATATCTTGGGATGAAGGTGTACCTGACGATATATACGACGAATGGTGCAAGTGGACGAATCTACTTAAATCAATAGATAATGTGAGACTGCCCAGGTACTATAACCACGCCGCTGCAACGAGCCCCGCCAGCGCAACGCACACCGAATCGGTGCGGAGTCAGCCGTTGCTAGGAGGCGACGTGCCCGCCACGGCCTTATCGTTATCTATGCTTGCGCCGCCGCTGCAATTGAATGATAATAATAAATATACAAACCTGCAGTTGCATGTATTTTGCGACAGTTCATCTATAGCTATGTGCGCGGTGGCTTACTGGAGATGGGAATGTAATGGATTAATACACGTTGCATTTATAGCTAGCAGAAGTCGTGTGATGCCTAATAAAACCTTATCAATTCCTAGGGCGGAATTACAAGCTGCTGTTTTATCTGCTCGCTTAGCGGATACTATCACAAAAGAACATAAGATAAAGGCCGAGCGACGAACCTTTTGGAGTGATTCAAGTTGTACCTTGCATTGGATAAGAAATGCCGCGCGTACTTATAAACCGTACATAGCACATCGTTTAGGCGAGATTGACGAGATGTCGCTCATTAGTGAATGGAGGTACGTGCCTACAAAATTAAACATAGCGGACTTGGGCACGCGAAAAAACTATGACTGCCGCATTTTGGAAAACGAATGGCTCCATGGACCTACCTTTCTCCGACTTGATGAGTGTGACTGGCCAGCCGATGTACTGAACCCTGAAATAAAAAATACAGATGATTTAGAGTGTGTAAATATGATACAAAATAATGAAATTGACTTACCTGTGCCGGACCCAACAAGGTTTTCGTCGTGGCTGCGCCTACTTAGGTCTACTAATATGGTACTTACCTTTATAAACAAATGTAGAAAACATACCGTTGAGAAAGATGTTACCATCGAGCAAGCTGAAAATTTACTTTTAAGAAATTCTCAAGCTGAAAGTTTTGGACAAGAAATAAGTGACCTTGAACAAGGAAAACACATTAATAAAAATAGTAAAATACTTACTTTGTCTCCATTCCTCGACGAATTTGGGGTCTTGCGCGCAGCGGGCCGCATCGATGAAGCTGCAGATGTTTCGCCGGCAACACGGAGACCTGCAATCCTAGATGGTCAGAATTATACGGCGCGCCTGATTGTGAAGTATTATCATACTAACGCTGCGCATGGATATCAGGAAATGGTTGTAAATAATATAAAACAAAAATACTGGATTACAAAATTGAGACCGACCGTTAAAAACGTTGTGTCAAAGTGCATGACCTGCAGACTTAAAAAATGTAAACCAGAGATACCCAGAATGGGAGACCTACCTAGTGCTAGATTGGCTCACCATCAGCGTCCCTTTACCTTTTGTGGCGTAGATCTGTTCGGTCCTATGGAGGTAACTATTGGCCGACGACGAGAAAAAAGATATGGCGTTCTTTTCACCTGCTTAACGGTAAGAGCTATACACCTGGAAACCGTCGCATCACTTACCTCAGATTCCTTCATCATGGCTCTGCGCCGCATGGCAGCAAGACGAGGCTGGCCTCAGCAATTGTTTTCGGACAATGGGACGAATCTGCGAGGTGCCGATACTGAACTTAGAAGGTCGATTCAGGAACTGGACGAGGAGAAACTCAAAGATGGAGCGATGAACCACGGGGCAAAATGGACTTTTATTCCCCCTGCTAGCTCGCACTGGGGAGGTGCATGGGAGCGTCTAATACGAAGTGTGAAGGTGTCTCTAAAAACCATACTAAAAGAGCGAGCTCCTAGAGAGGAGACCTTAAATACTTTACTTGCCGAAGTTGAAAATATAGTTAACAGCCGACCACTAACCCATGTTTCTGTCGATCCAAATAGCCAGGAAACTCTGACGCCTAACCACTTTCTTGTAGGTACCTCATGCAATCTACCACACATTGGAGTCTTTGACGGATCAGAGTTTTTTCTACGAAAACAATGGAGAATAGCTCAGCTCCTTGCTGACCAATACTGGAGGCGTTGGGTGAAGGAAGTTTTGCCTGACCTGGTGCCGCGAAAGAAATGGCAAGCCGAGGCGAGGCCATTGCAAGTTGGAGACCTCGTACTTATTGTAGAGCCAGACGGGCCTCGCAATGTATGGCCCAAGGGCATCATACAAGAAGTTATACCAGGAAAAGATGGGCGGATCCGAATGGTGAGGATTAAAACCAGAACGGGGATACTTACCAGGTCCGCCACACGCGTCGCTCACCTTCCGATAGGTGATGAGTGCTGCTAGTGCAGCACTAGGGGGGGGTATGTTCGCGATGCAAAATACTGTCTCATTAACAGCATCAATGAATGTGTAAGAGCTGAGAGAGGTGCGGGGAGCAGGGGTGCATCTATTGCATGTCCGAACAAACCCGATTTGGTTCCGAATTCGATTCCGCGCCAGCCGCACGTCTCTTGCGCTCATTTTTTTTATATGTGTACCTACTTTCCGTTTTTATTTTCGAAAAATATAGTTTTTGTGCATTTTTCGGACTTTTCACTAGTGTTTTGACTCCCAGCCGTTACAACATTCAAAGGCGACAAAGCTATGAGATATACCTAAAGAGAGTCTGCTGATGGTGACAGACCCAATGTCACTAGTTAGGAGTAAAGACAACAAATATGTTTTCCTACTGTCTAACTGCTCGGGAACGATCAGCATTAAGGTTGTCAAGAGATGGGAGATAAAGATTCGGTCATACGTGTATGTTACAGCTTCAAAAATAGTTATGAACTAATAAACCCATGGGAGGCGTTGATATACCCTTTTTTAAACAAGGAGATGGACACTGAAACTAAATTCTTTCTTTCTTTTTACATGTGAATGAATCAATATTCATTTTATGGATATTAGCATGGTGAGTGCATGAAATGGAAGGCATACTAAATTGATTGTGATGCCATAGGCCGTCCTAGGTGCGAAATACTGGATTTACTCGATTTTTGCTTCAAAATCTTAGAAATGTTGGTTAAACCACCAAGAAAATGACGTAGTGAAGCATGTCTGAGACGTCTGAGTGATGTTTTAGATGATGATACAATTTGACGATACCAAATCTCCAAGAGCCCGCCAATTTCAGACTGCTTCAGCAGGCCTATTACTCGTTGTATTAAATGCAACGTGTTCGTTACACGTCAAAATAATTTTTTCAAGCATTTCCTTTAGATGTAGTTGAATTGAGAGTACTTTACAATTGTTGATGATTGTTTTTAATCATTCTTTAATCGTTAAGATGTTGATTCTTAAAGAAAATTGTGATAATCATGCTAAATTGAATACTGATTACTTCTGCTATGTACATGTGCAGCATGTGTATGCTTTATTCTGTAAAATGTTGCGTTTTAGTCATACTATTTTACAAAACTAAATGAATTTGCACGTTCGTGCATTTCCAGATAGTTCCTGAACGTCACTTTCGTGCACGCGATTTTTTTTATGATAAAGGACACTAGGATTTTTATAAACATTTTATACGCGTATTTTATAACAATTGAAAACGGTTCACATACATTTTTTATGAATCTTTGCAAAATATTTTTCCCGGCCGTAAAGGGCTAATGTTTAATTTAATACTTATTAATTTGGATTAAAAATCGAAAAGGTAAGCCAAAAAATAAACTGATTTAATTAAGTACAATTGTACAAATGTACAAATGTTTTATTTCAGAAATAAAATAATAACAGTATTACATTTATGCTGGCCCCCACACTAGGCATAGCCTGTCCTGTGGTGGATAATACGGTATACAAGTAAAAAAAAACAATACTACAATTGAAAATAATAATATACAATTATTTAGAGTAAACAATTGAAAAAGAAACGGTGGTGAATGGAATTTACAGAGGTACAGTTTACAGTGAGTCAAAAAAGAAATATGTTCATGATTGCAATTTTTTTCAGTTTCCCGAAAATCCCAGTATTAACGAAAAATGGATAGATGCTACAGGAAGAGGGCCCTAACTGGTTTACGAGCGAGAAAAGTGTTATTTGTTCGGATCATTTTCAAGAAAAATGTTTCCAGTTACAGTTACAGTTACAGATAGAATATAAATATGTTTAAAATAATAGTATATTGTATACTTAGTCGATCCAAAAGTTCTATCAGATTTTTTTTTACTGATAATTATGATTACTGTTTCCTTATTATTCGTACATATGATATAAAAGCTTATTTAATGGTGCATTATACTTACTATATAACATGCTGGAATTGCTTTCAATTGTTGACGAAATATGCTATAATAACCTGAAACTTTTTTTTTAATGAAGCGCTCGCGTCTAACGACAATCCCAAAGTAAACAATTTAAACAAACATTACATCAAATAATGACTAAAATGTAAACCAATTTGATTAGTTAAGCATAAACAAGCTTTCGCATCATGGTACATGTTTTTTTTTTAATTATAAGCTTTGTGTTACATTTTATCAGTAAAAACCTTTGTGAGAGAACTTATGGCTCAACTAATATACCTTACACGTACCTAAAAATTCTTAGCTCGTAAATAAGGTCAAAAATTTAAAGGAATATAAATTAAGTCTATGGCAATTATTACTTAAAACAAAAATGTCAAAACTCTAAGGTCATTTTCAGAACATGTAAAATATCGATAGCTCTATCGAATTGTCCTCACTCTAGTGCCGCCGCTCTAGGCTCCTACACCGCGCGGTTTGGCCAATCACAGCGCGTGAGTTGGTTGTCTGGCCACGCCTTTAATGATGTGGTGGGGGACAGTTGGAGACAGCGAGACTCGTTGAAATTATGCTTCGTTATAAATCTCCTTACTTCTTATATCTATGTTGTAACCTCAATAGACCGCAATGTAACTAAAATCGCATGCGAGTTCGCTTGCCGTCTAAATCAGCCTTAAGTGGATATGTGAAATGTCTATATTATTTAATTTTGATAGTTAAATGACAATTGACAATTTTAAATCTTATTTCTAAGACAATCCACTAATGCCTACGTAATACGTCCGGCACACTATGCTCCTGGCGTTGCCGCGATGTTGCCCTCTCTGACCACAAACTCTGCTCTGCTCTACTCGCGCATTTAATCGCGATACGCTCCGCACTAGGATTCTGCCTGTGCAACACAAAAGGCGTAGAAACTGTGGCAGTGAATTTTTAGAATAGCGACGAATTACGTCCACGTGTGACTGGCCACTCGCGCGTGTTCGTGCTCGTATTGCCGGCCCTTTGACTCGCGCCAAAAAATCGAGAAGGGAGTGGTGGGTGCCACACTACGTCTCTGCCTACTTCCCTCGCTACTCCGCATGCCACTCGTCGAGTGTGTGGCAGGGGTATCAGTGTGTCAATTAGTTTTGTGGTATGCACAGCTGAACAGGGTGTAGTCAAAGGGAATTAGCTATTTTATAATTAATGGTCAATGCAGTTAATTATACGCAGCAAGTGTAATAACTATTCATTAATTTAATCATTGATATATTATAGCTTTAGGCTGTGGACTCCCAATACATCTATGATTGTATTATTTATGTTGTTAAGAACCTAGACTCCTTCACTAAGAATTTAGATGTTCATAACTATAACACTAGAAATAAAAATAAGCTTTCTATCATAAAGTTTCGTGTCCGCTAAGTACAAAAGTCATTCGTTGGGCAATGCATTCATTTTTATAACAAGTTACCTGACGATGCTTTAAGATTACCTTTGCCAGCTCTTAAGAATTAGGTACTTAAAGAAGTCATTGATGTTGAAGGCTTATTACAGAGTCGAGGACTACTTGACAGACAAACATGCATGGTCCAAACCAGAAACTGTAAAAACAAGTAGCAATTAAAATCATTGTACTGTGTGTATATGTAAAATCATTGTATAGGTGACACAGCTCAGGTAAGAAAGCACATCAAATACTTTTTGTAGGTATAGCAATCTGTCAGACTTATATAATGTATATTCTCATTATTGGAGCCAAAATATGCTCCGCCCATACCTGTGCATGCGGCAAGGACGTGGACCGGCTAGGCCGACATGGCCTCTCATGCACCAAAAGCGCCGGCCGATTATATCGCCACGGCACTATTAATGATCTGATTCGGCGGTCGCTTGCTACCGTCTCTGTGCCTGCTACTTTAGAACCCACAGGCATGGCGAGAGACGATGGCAAGCGACCGGATGGAGCCACATTGGTGCCGTGGAGACTGGGTAGGCCTTTGGTGTGGGACGCCACATGCGTAGACACCTTTGCGCTGTCCCACATCCAGGCTACCCGCGCACAAGCCGGCGCTGCTGCCGACCAGGCCCAACTACTCAAGCGCCGCAAATACTCATCTTTACTGCAAGATTATGAGAGTAGGGAGGATATGCCGTTTTTGGCTCAGTTTAGGTATTTATCTCCCCCCCCCGCCCCCTCCCCCCCGCCTCCCCCCCTTCCCCCCGCCCCCGCCCCCCACCTTCCCCGCCGCTGCCCCTGGCTCAGCGCCCTTGGTAGTTCAGCAAAGATCCGTTAGATGGCGCCACTTGGTAGTTCGGCAAAGATCCGTTAGATGGCGCCACTTGGTAGTTCGGCAAAGATCCGTTAGATGGCGCCACTTGGTAGTTCGGCAAAGATCCGTTAGATGGCGCTGGTAGTTGTTCATTGATCCCCGTCAGATGGCGTTACTTTGTACGTGTAAGTAAGTTAGTTATCGATGAATTTCAAAAGTTCGGCAAAGATCCGTTAGATGGCGCCCGTGTTGCATCAGCCGCCACCGTGGCGCCGACGGCCACCTGCAAATTCCTACGTGGGCGTCGAGGTCGATCGAGATAAGAGAGAGAATAAGTTAGATTTAAAATATGCATATATATATTTTTCTTTTTGTATACCACGTCGGTGGCAAACACTGCCCGCCTGATGGTAAGCTGTCACCGTAGCCTATGGATGCGTGCAACTTCAAAGTCGTTACATGCGCGTCAGCCCGCCGCATTCCCGAGTCGAGGTCGATGACCTAGGAGCCATGCTCTCTCCCCCACCTTCCCCGCCGCCGCCGCCTCCCCGCCCTCCCCCGCCTTCCCTGCCGCCGCCGCCGCCACCGCCTCCCCCGCCCCCCTCCCCGCCGCTGCCCCTGGCCCTGCGCCCCTTGGTAGTTGTGCATATATCCTCGCCAGTTGGCGCTACTTTCTATGTTTAAGGTATTTATCTCCCGAGGGAAAACTTCGCTAAAATAGATGGCACCACTTTGTACGTGTACGACAAACAAAAAGTGACGAGGTGGCCTCCAGTGGCGAAGGTCGGATTCGAACCAGCGTCTTTAGCTAACCGGGGCGTCTTTAGCCAGTTAACGTCATGAACCCCTAGGCCACCCCGTCACGGTGAAACTGGTCCTAATTTCTCGACTATATATGCAATCGTAGTGAGACTAGGCGTTATGTGAAATTCGCATGTATCGATGCCAATTTCCTATAGCTCGTTGAGCAATAATGTAAATGACTACATTTGACCTCGCTTGACAAAGATGGTTCAGTTTGCACCGAAAGTTGAGGTAAGTACATATATTTATATTTTAATTATTACAAAATAATGTAGTTTCGTTTCCTGTACGATAACTTAACAAACAAATCTTTTCCTCTTTTCATATAGTTCATGAGAACCGTTTCACACGTTTCTTTACCACATGCGCCCCGCCCGTCTACACCCCACCCCTCCACTGAATTTTTCTGCTATAAAAGAGCATGTTGAACCACATTCCCACTACAGTGTCACAACGAATATTGCGTTGAAATCATGGATCCGCAAGCTTCATCACATACCAAATGTAAGTATAGTTGTATTATAGTCACATTAACATTTGAGTATTTCACCTCTGTTCTGTCTGTGTAGTTTAAATAATCTATCACTTTCGACCTATCCCTTATGTTCTCAATTAGGAACACTTGCTGACTTTTAATATAAATAATAACAATATTTTTATTATATTTTCCCCAGCCGACAACAATACCATCACCACTTGGTGCTGCCAGTGCTGGTTGTCCACCACCACAAGCGGCGGCGGCGGCTGTGACGGTGGCTGTAGCAGCTCCACTTCGCAATCGTCACCCGGACCACAACCGATGGCAACAGCAAAGGCACTGTTAAAACAAGACGATGGGGACAAGGGAAAAACAAACTGCCTAGAGAGCACTTCTGAGAGCGATACGAGCGATGAAATGAAATCTTTTTATCAAGGATGTAAAAGCAAGTGGATAAAAGCGTTCCAGAACAATACTCTGATTAATAGATGGCGCCTCCCCATGCCATTTCACACATTTAGAGCGGAAGTAGCGAGATTGTTAAAACGATTGTATATCGAAGGTCACCATGACGATTGTCATATTTACCCGTTAATTGTAATGTGGGACGATTTAAACGATGACGTAGAAGAGATAGTGGGAGATGCTCAAATCAACTATCAAGACTGGATTGCGTTATTAGGTGGCGTTACAGCGGAACTATTTTCACGCGTGGTGTTCAATACTAAATCTTTTAATTATTTAATCAATGTAATATTTTGTGTGCTAGGTCCAAACATAATAGCTTCCGGTGATTATGAATGTGAACCTAAATGTAAGAATGCTCGTACATATTAAGGTGATGATGCATTTATTCCTTGTCATTGTTTAATTTTAAATTGTTAGCTCGCTGCGAATGTAAATGTTTTAATGTACACGTATTAATAATAAATTCATATTACTGAATATAGGAATGTTTTATTGAGTGAAACCTCATTGATTTGGAGTAAATGAATATTTATTGAGTAAAATAGTTACACAATGTCATCTTTTTCTATCCAACTTTTTTCATTTAAGCCAAGCCATTTTACATACACTTTATTTCCACGACGCTTTAAAACTTTTTCCACTAGATAAATGTCATTGTGTTTAGTTTTCTGCAACTCTTGTTCATAAAAACATCCAGAGATGGGTTGGTGATTAGCGTCTTGAAGTAAATAGGTCACTGGATTAGTAGTTTGCACTTTAGTTATTGTAAATATTTCCGTAGTCCAATTGCCGGTGTAGCCTTTGGCGAAAGTGGATTTATATTTACTAATTCTCACATGTTGACCGACCTTGAACTTGGCACGTGGTTTGACTTTAATGTGATTGTAGACTTTATGTAACAACTGTTTAGAGTTGTTTTTATTCACACTCGCCGGTGCCATACCGATAGTACGATGCAGTTTGTTATTGTAATATTGTTCCACTTCACTTGTCAGCTGTATCCATTTGTAGGAACCATTCATGCTAAATTGTTTCCAAATCCAATGTTTTAAGGTTCTAATTAGCCTTTCCACTATGGAAGCTTTCATGACACTATAGGGAATCCGGGTACTCAATGTGTGTTAAATACCTATCGAACGATGTGCTACCGTTGATTTTTATTGTCAATTTATTGAGGGCCCCAAAAACACATTTTATATTCAAATTTAACTTCTAATCTAAGTAGCGAAAATACACATAGCTAAATATGTTTCAACATGGATGTGATATACGTACAGACAGACAGACGGACGGCCATACGAACATGACTAAACTATAAGGGTTTTGCCATTATGGCTACGGGAGAAACTCTACAACCCTAGAAAGGGATAAATTAATAATAAGGACAATATAGAAATCGACAGTACCCTCGACTGAGCAATGTACTGAGTACTGAATAGGTTCGGTGCCTATTATAGTAGGCAACCTTCGGGCTACGGATGTTTGTATAAAATCATTAAAATATGGATGCCTTTTTTTTAGAAAAAACGAGGGATTGACTAAATGAAATATCGACATAACTGTTATCGGTAAGTAAAGCACGCCGTAAAGGCGGGGCTTCCAGCACATAGCTGAGACTGTCCTATTGTCACGTAGATGTAATTTGAGCTCACTATTATACATATGATGTCTAGGTTAAGTATAGCTTAAGCATCATCATTCTCCTGGTGCATTCCCTATTTGGGGTCGGCCCTCCTGATACATGATCGCCACTTGTTGCGATCTTTAGTCATTGCTGGCGTTAGGCCTAGCTCCGTCATGTCCTTGGAGATGGTTCTAGTCCAGTTGGTTGGCGGGTGACCTCTGCCTCTCTTGCCCTCGTCTATATCCATCACTCGTCTCGTCATGTGGTGTTCGTTTCTGCGCATTACATGACCATACCAGCGTAATCGGCCTTCCTGCATCTTATGGTGTATATCTGCAACTTTAAAAGTACCTCGGATATACTCATTCCGAATTTTATCTAACCGAGTAACACCTCCAGACCAGCGCAGCATTTTCATTTCAGTGACATGTATTTTCTGTTGGTCACACTTTCTCATTCAACAACATTCAGATCCGTAAAGTAAAGCGGGTCTCACAGCTCGTTTGTACACGGTGCCCTTGGTTTTAATTGGCATTCTTGCGTCACAGAGAACTCCAGTAAGAGATCTCCACTTGAGCCATCCTGTTTTTATTCTATTTTCAATGTCACTTACGGTATCTCACTTAAGTATAGCTTAAGCGTGTTAAAATAATTCTGTCTATCTATCAATCAATAACCGAACTGTTCAATAACCTAAATCAAGTGCAAATAGCAACATATATATTTCCTCTATAAATATGAACATAAAAGCGTAAACTATTGTAGACATATACATATAGTAAGTACCTGAAAAGTAATGAAATATCTTTATATATATATTATTACGAAATGAAAAGAATATTAATTATATATATATACTCATACATATATAATTAATATTTAATTAATATTATAACATATATATATTTGTATAATTATAAGTGATATTAGTGATATTCTATATGTATGGTTTTATTCGCTAGGATTAATGACGTATGATGTATGTTATTGAAATGTTGTGCTGTGGTAAGCTCGGTCGAGCGTTATTACATATATTAACAAGATATAAGTGGATGTTCAAAATAAAGACGTCGAGATGTTTAATATGTGCAGGTAGGTTGTTGTACATTGTATTAATGCATCGTTGGCAAAAAGCTGAAACCACAAGAGTGACAACCGCAACTTTGCTTTTAAAAACTTAATCCATTAACTCCGTAATGAATGGACGTGACTAGTTTCAGTCTCGTTATACACAATAAGTAACAGTATTTCACGCGGCATACTTGTAGCCACGCTCCAACCGCCACGAATGGAATCTACTCCGCGAAGGCAGAATGACCGAAGATTGACAGAATCTGAGTTCGATTGGCAATGCGGACTTCTGGCCAAAGAGTATGGTATTTCAGCGGTTCTATGGGTACCTGCCAAATCCTACATCGAAACAGGTGACGTTAGACTTAAATCGACGTTTTGGATTGTTTTCGAGCTCCCGGACACAGACTTAACTTAAGAAAGCGGGTGGCGGGTGATGCAAAACTGTTATTGTATGTTTGTTAGTTTTTAAGATACCAATGTATTTGTTGATTTGATTTAGATGCGATGACGAAACGTTAAAAATGCCGGTGTCTAGTGTTATTTATTATGTTATTATGTATGAGTTTCTGTAAATGAAGATGAAGACTGTTAGCAACATTAAAAATAACCTAAAAGTTATTTATTTAAAAACTATGACCTTATTGATTTTTGTTACTATGGAAACACTCTTCATAAAACCTTTGAAATGTAACGTGCTCCCATTTTGTGCTGGAATAAATCTTTATTTTTCCTAGCACATCTTTTAACTCCATATACCTACAGTCCGCTCAGCTCCACCTGACCATGGCTCCGCCAAAGAGTATTCCTTTGTTCAACTGACAATTTTGTTTCATACCCCCTGAAATGATTACTAAAGTTACAACTTTAGACAAGTTGCAGCCAAAATAACTAACTTAGAATTTAATCTGTCCATAAACATAATTAAACTCCTCACAAACACTAGTGAAATCGACAAAACTACTCCATGACGTCGTTGGTACGTCAAACTTTAATGTACACGTAAAAAACAGATAAAAACTTACAGAGTTGAATTTTACGAGCAAACCGACGCCCTCACGTTTTTATCCCCCATAAAATGAAGCATCCGAACTGCTTTTAAATAAATACGTTATCCGACGTACATACATTTTTACGCCACATGCCGAATGACTTGTGGGCCAAGATAACCACGGAGTTGGTGCCCCGTGAATCAAACCGGGGATCCGTCAAACCTCGTCGGCGATGGCGGGATAACTTGGATTCCTTTTTGAGAGACTGGCCAGATGTTGCTCAAAACCGGGACGAGTGGAAGAGGATGGAGGAGGCCTGTGGCCAGCATTGGGACACAATAGGCCCGTAATAATAATGACAACTATTTTTTTTTATAACGGTTGCGTTTATGACGTTTGGGGTTTTAAAATTGAAAACCACCATATTACTGTAAACACTTACTTGTTTTGTGCTAAAATATGCTGGAAAGGTTTCTTTTAAAGGCTCTAATATAATCGAAGATTATAAGTGAAGATACTTTTGAATAATGAATGCTTAGAGATGGTAGATAAAGCACTGTTTCTTGGTTTAATTTAATTTAATTTAATTTATTTATTTCAAAAGACAACAATGGTCCATAATGGTTAGTAACACTACTCAGTACATTGCTCAGTCGAGGGTACTGTCGATTTCTATATTGTCCTTATTATTAATTTATCCCTTTCTAGGGTTGTAGAGTTTCTCCCGTAGCCATAATGGCAAAACCCTTATAGTTTAGTCATGTTCGTATGGCCGTCCGTCTGTCTGTCTGTACGTATATCACATCCATGTTGAAACATATTTAGCTATGTGTATTTTCGCTACTTAGATTAGAAGTTAAATTTGAATATAAAATGTGTTTTTGGGGCCCTCAATAAATTGACAATAAAAATCAACGGTAGCACATCGTTCGATAGGTTAAATACCTATACACACATTGAGTACCCGGATTCCCTATAGTGTCATGAAAGCTTCCATAGTGGAAAGGCTAATTAGAACCTTAAAACATTGGATTTGGAAACAATTTAGCATGAATGGTTCCTACAAATGGATACAGCTGACAAGTGAAGTGGAACAATATTACAATAACAAACTGCATCGTACTATCGGTATGGCACCGGCGAGTGTGAATAAAAACAACTCTAAACAGTTGTTACATAAAGTCTACAATCACATTAAAGTCAAACCACGTGCCAAGTTCAAGGTCGGTCAACATGTGAGAATTAGTAAATATAAATCCACTTTCGCCAAAGGCTACACCGGCAATTGGACTACGGAAATATTTACAATAACTAAAGTGCAAACTACTAATCCAGTGACCTATTTACTTCAAGACGCTAATCACCAACCCATCTGTCGTCAAGCTCACCATACTATCGAATGAGCTAATGGTTTTACGGATACTGGAAAGCGATATGTAAATGTACTACATACCTATACGAGGCCTGGATGTTAGTGAGATGACGATATGAGTTGTGCTGGTGTCCGACTTTATTACCTACATATAACATGAGTATCACATGATTATCCATCTGGTTTCTTGAGCTTAATAGTCGCCTCCAAACCTCCCCTTATAGCGACCCCTTTCCTCACACAAAGTTTACCTTAAGTTCATATTAGCCTCACTGGATCACTGTTCACTCTGAGTACTGATAACGTTGGTCACAATATACTAGAGACACATCATTATTCTAATAACACCATAAGAACGTTCTTGACTTGATCTAAAAGCAAATATCACTGCCGCGTCGATCTGTTCGCACACAACCTCCTTTTTCCTACTGTCGTTCTCATCTACCCTCTCAACTTCCCTCAAAAAATCCCAATAACCTCGAAGCGGTTACTTAAGTTAAACGTGACTACTAGCGCCATCTACTCCATGACGTTGGCAAATATTAGCGGGTTCGCAATACGTTCGCGACACTCCCGCCCAGAAAGAAAATGCTACTCTTAATTGAAATTAGATGTCTATAGGCAAACATATAAATAAATCAACAACCAGATAATAAGAACACTTGTGAATAACGATGTGTTTGAGCCGTCCATTCTCGAACCGCATGGTTCACCCTTTGCGTCGTGAATCGGCACGGCCTGAGACTTTGTGCAATTTCTGATGACGTTACAGAAATGTGCTGAGACACTGCGTTTTTGAGATCGATCCAATCGTGCATCTGGTCTGAGTTGAGTTGTGATTGTGAGTGATCTGTCTTGAGCTGATAAAGAACAGGATTCTGAGTCTGGTCTGAGCATTCATCAATGTTTGTGCTGAGCCAAATAATAACACCAGTTTCAGGATCCTAAGACTGATCTGAATACTGATCAATTTCCGTGCTAAACTGATTGAAAGCAGGATCCTGAAACTGGTGTGAGCGTCCATCGATGTCGTGAGCTAAGCTGAGTGGGATCACGGCTGCGACCTGTCATATTTGGTCCATTACTGGTCTCTCCGTCAACCCCTGACCAATGTTATTTCTTACACTCCAGCGCGTACGGTTCTCGATTGCTCCGAGCAGTCTCTAGTTGCAATTTAGGTCACGAAAAGAGACCGCGTCATGCGGCCCATGTGTCAGAGAGTGGCAATGCGATCTGATATCAAATATCGGTATTATTAAACAGTGAGAGCTCCGTTCGCGATAGGTTTATCCCATCTGTAACTACCATCTGTGATTCGCTCTGTCACTTTGTCACTTTGCTCTTTTGACATCGTTATTAACATAATAACCTATTTCACCACTTCAAGTGTCACAACTATTACTACAGCAGACGTAAACAACTGTAACTGTTTTGAACACTGCGACGACCGCGTGAACGAAAAGAACATACGTTTTTATATGCAATGATAGTTACCACACAGACAAATGCGGCCATCTTATCCGAACGGGTGTATGTAACCTAAATTCCCACTACTTCTCTTTACTGAATATTACTCGCAGTAATCTACTATGTTAAGTATTCGCTTTAAATCTATTCGCGTATCCATTAAGGCCACTGTTGACATGTCCATCTCTGGGTGCACCCACTTTATGTCCGGCAGCCCTCCCCAGCCAAGGGAGAATCACGCTATTTTTATATAATCACAAATCAGAATGTAAAATAGAATCTATTTACAACTCGACCACACTCCTTTTTTTAATGCTAATTGGACATTCAACAGACTTGTCAAATCAGGCTCCCACTTCGAACCGTCAAATCCAAAACAAGTGATGTGATATTCAAGGCACCTTTTCTTACCGTTCATTTCGATTTATCAAGCAGATATTGAGTCAAAATGAACTCTGTTTTTTTTTTGTTTGCAAAGTGGTTTTTATTCTTCTTATCATTCTCTGGTGCGTTTATATCGCGCCTGGTGTGAAATAATCTAGTTTAAATATGTTGGGACAGTCAAGTTGTCAGCAACTGTTTTAAAAGTATTATATCGCGTCTGTGATTTTATTCACGTCGATTTACGCATAAACATTTTTGCCACACTTTATTCTGTCTAAATTGAGCTACACTGATACCGCCATTGGGGGATGGATGCTGGCGAGTACCTCGGTATTAATTCAACGCATTCAAAATGCTTTTCTTTTCTGTTTCTTGCCGTTCTCACATCACACCATTTTTAAACCGTTATAACCTATTAAATATGTCTGCCAGACCTACCTTACACTTTGCATCATTGCTTTTTGGAGTCATTCGCGATTAACAGCCGTCTTATCTATTTGAAAAACTTAAGATTTCGAAGGGTCATATACGTGGTGTCCTCAGGCTTAACGGCACGCAACACAGTAAGTCCGCTTTTCGTGGCAGCTTTCGATATGTTTACTCTTTGATTACATCCCCGTGCACATGCATCAGTCCTGCTAAGGATGGTAGAAACAGCAATACATATACTGTACATCCGAGGTACCGATCCATCTTCCTCATTCCGATCAGATCTTAAATTAAGCAAAATATCGCCAGCCTTCCGCACCACAGTGTTTTAACTGCTGTGTCCATCAAATTGACCCAATCTGTTTCTTTTATTCACGAATAATCACTTCACAGCTTTAACAACCATGCGAGACATATAGATGGGTACTCAGTAGCAAATTCTCAACGTGTGCCAATTAATAAAGAATACAGTGGGTGCGGCGTCTGTATACTCTTTAAGGCTTTGCGCTTTATTGACTTCGCATTCGCAAAGGCTTTTGATTTCTTTAACTGGAGTTAAATGTTCAGAGTTATGAGAAATGGGGATACCGCAACACGTAATCCTTTTATAGTTGAAAGAGGAGTGCAACTGTTCACTGAGATCTGTGAATAGACAATGAGTATTGGAAGGTTGTGAGGGTGATGTCCAAGTTGGTGGCCAACTAATCAATAAACTCAGTTTTGCAGATGACATGACTATATTAGGTTAAGTATCCGTGGAAAATGAATTTCGGTTCTGCTACAAAAAATTGAGTATGCCAGTAATGAGTCCATTTTCAGGATCCAGATCCATACCTTATGATCAATAGAAATGAGACGAAGATGATGCATGTCGATCTTCCTTGTAAAATTAAGAGAATCAATGAATTGCACGATCTTGAGGCAAGTTGTTGGTTTACTTGGTATTTTAAATAAGTGATGATGGCATCTGCGACTAAAAGGTGATCAGAAGAGCTCATGTGGCCAAAGCTGCGGTGAAACGACTCGCCAGGATATGCATATGGAATAACATAAAACAAGGATCAGACTAATGCGGGCGCCTTGGTTTCTCGATCATATTCTTTACATGTCCGAAACCTATACCATTGAAACTGAAACCCATTATAGGACAGATGCATTTGAGATATGGTGCTGGCGAAGAATGCTTGAACGTTACTACGGTGCAACTGCTTCAACTCTTGACAAACTCGACATCACCGAGGTTATCCACTGTTTGTACCCATAGCGTTCTTAGTTTCTTCGGCTATCGAGGCCGAACCAAGAAAGGAAGAGCCAAGGAAGCGTAGGGATGGACGTATGGTCACACGTCGTTGGGCGAACAGAATAACATTAAAGATAAATCCACATTACATACACCGCCCAAAAAAGAGCGGCTTCGAGTGCACCGGTGAAGAACCACACAGGACAGGTGTCCACAGTGACTTATGACGATACGGCAACGAATAAGACTTTGATAAATCTGTCTTGTGACTATTGCTACTGTAGGAGTCGTACATAAAACAATTAAGGCTCCTCTTCCCGCAAAATACCGTAAAACTAAGTTATTCAGAACCATATTTTATATTAAAGATTGATACTTTCTGAGCAGCAAAAAATATATAACAATCTACAAGATATGACCAACGATATATTTTTCTGGAAATCTATTTTAATTTACACAACTATATTTCTTTCAGTTAGATCGGTATTACTTCTGCAAAAATATGGAACTTTACAATGATTCTCACAAGACACTATAAAATGATTTGGTTTTCTTGCTTTTTGCAATTTCATAAAACTATGCCTCAATTCCTAAAAACAATAAGCCTAAATTCCGCCTAGATTCCTACCATTACCCCCCTCTGCGGAGGCAGTGCGAGGCAAGTCGTATTGCTAGACGGACCTGTGCTGCATTGCACGCGCGAGCAAGCGATGTTCTATTTCGAACGCATAGCTCTGCGCGCTCGATCTTTTGCAGCGGGTGGTGCGGTGAGGGGTATAAAGCTCCGCCCACACGCGCGAGGTCATTGGCGTCGAGTGCAGCCTTAACACTACGATATTTCACGGCAATATTAAAATGAATCAAGAAATATATCGAACCCTTCCTTATATGACATCTGATTCTAATTGTGATTATGATTCTTGGGATGATTCAAACATAAAATGTAAAGACATTGTGACCATCAACCACGATATAAACGATGCATTAAGAGACATTATATGCTGGCTAGAAAACAATCACCTGAACATTAACTTAAAAAAAACCAAATTTATTCAATTTTTAACATGTAAGAAAAAGACCATGAATCTAAAGGTAACATATAACGATACTATAATTGAAGAAGTTGAATCAGCTAAATTCTTAGGCATAACATTAGACTATCTCTGTAATTGGAAAAGTCATATTGATGACTTGCGTATACGGCTTGATCGTTTTGTATACGTATTGTATCGACTGCGAAGTGTAGTCTCGGAAGAAGCAGCTCTTACCGCGTACCATGGTTATGTGGCATCCATATTACGATATGGGCTCATACTTTGGGGTAACTCAGTAGATGCAGATATTATATTTAAATTACAAAAGAAATGTATCCGAACTCTATGTGGAGCTGACTTTTTAGCACACTGTAAACCTTTGTTCCAATCCAAACATATACTGCCTCTTCCGTCACTCTATATTTTTGAAATGTGTATTTTTATTAAGAAACATATGTCACTTTTTGAAATTATCACAACGAACTCCAAGAGAGGGACGCATAGAAATAAGTTACTTTTACCTATAACTAAACTAGCGTTATCCAGAAAAAACGTCTACTGTATGGCTATCAAATTATTTAATATCCTTTCTGATGAATTTAAAGAATTGCACCTACATACATTTAAAAGAACATTGTTTGATCATTTAATTGAGAATTGTTACTATTCTGTAGATGAATATATTATCAATTGTAAATTATAATTCAATTTTAATATTTCACTAATGTTATAATTTATAAAAAATGTATTTGAAATTTTGTTATTTTTAGAATTGCATGAATAATTGTAGTGTGTAAGTTTAGCTTTTACATTTTGTACATAGTTAGTTTAGCTAGTTAGTAAGTAGTAATATTTGTACGCCAGTCATGGCAAACAAGAATCGTGCTGTAATTAAACTTTAACACCTTGTATATATACGCTTGTTTAACGCAAATAAACGATCATAATTGGGATCATAGTGTAGCTCCAGTCTGCATTTCAATCCGATTAAATCTGATAAACAAGCTAACAAGCTGAGGTGTCCCGATCAATAATTATCAATAATTATTTGGCTTATGATTAATCTCTTCCTTTTAAAGGTTTAATGGTCTGAGCTTTTGCATACTAAAATAATTAATAATAAAGTCCTTTTTTATTGTTTCTAAAGATGATATTATACAAAATAGATGATATTATATCTGAATTACTTCTGTCATTACATTACATTTATTAAAATAACACAATACTTGAGAAATTCTGATCTTATTCAGAAATGTATCCACCATGGTCTTCTACCGCCTTTGTAATTATTACTATGAGTATGAAGGTTGAAGGTACTTAATATGTACATCTACGACGAGTTGACTCGATTGAGTTGGCGACATCAATTAACATCTACTGCTCGATTCCACTTTCATTTAACAAAATTAAAATAGTTTTGCATGGCTAGTGACTATTCTTTAAATTATCTACCACTCCCTTACCTGTTTTTGTTGGAATAAAATACATAATAAAGAAACCACTAGCCCATTCAATTAGTATGCAATTCATTTGAAGTCTTCTCAATAATAATATATTTAAATATTTTTAACCCTAGGTTTGGGTCATCGCATGTACATGACATAGATACATACACAATTCAGAAGTTAAGTTAATATTTATCTAATTAGTTTATATCAAATCGCTAATCTGTGACTGTCCACACTATGAATCAATGGTTGAATAATAATAGGAAGTCCTTATACCTATAGGGTATGGCTTAGGTGCAAACATATTATAATAGCCTGGTGGCTTATAGTAAACAGTTTTGCGTTTGCAATTTACTGTTATACAAGTTGATATTTATTGATTCTCTGATGACAATCTCTAGATTGGAATGTTAATTGGGATTGAATCAAGATACTGTGCTGAGTTACATGAACAGAAAAAGTAAGTGAATATTATTTAAACATAATATTTATATTCGGCAGTTCTTTATTCGTTTACAATCCTTTTAACCGTCTATTTTTTAGGACAGCAATATCATGCATGCCAACTGTTAAATCTAGCGAGAGCCCCATATTGGCAGTTTGCTGGTGCCATTGGAGTGGCTGCGCGATTCTGATTAGGTCTCAATGATGGTCCTGGTCCTTTGAGTTTGGGTAGCCGTGTACATATTATGACATCAAATTGTAATCTGATTTCAAGTGCCTCCTGCATTTTCATTAAGGCACGTTACAGGTTACTACATCTAAATGATACCTATAACTTCTAAGAAACCAACCCGTACCAATACCTTACAACTGTAACAACAAACAACAATGAGGCAAGACATTCCTTAACATCTCTTATGTTATGAGTGGTTCTAGTCCTTCAAACGAAGTGAAAGGGTTGATTTCGAATTTTGAATTACACGCAATGCGAATGCTTCTGATTTTAGCTTAGTGAAGATATGGATGCGCAAAACATACGATTATAATAGCCTAGTTTGGTTGTTTGGAAGATGTCGCTCTTCAGCGATAAGACCGCTTGTTGTGCACCATAGTTTGAGTTATGTGCTTAATCTGTATGTTATTTTCGTTTTTATATTGGTGAGCAACAAAGAATATTTGTACTGTATTATTTTATTAATCTTGATAAAATAAATTTTGTTTCATTCTAAGAGAATATTTATGGATCATATAAGTATATCGAACGAATGTTAAATCTGGTTCCTACCTAATACGTTAAACATGATACATTCGTTTTCTAAAAAGACACGCAGTATAAATTGTTTCCATCCACCACGCACACTTGCGCGCACGACGAGTCAAATCAGGGCTGAGCTGATAATTAGTGATAAAGCGGATATTCTGCAAGCAATGCGTGTTATACAAAAGCATCATTCATAAGAGATTATGGTCCTTTTCACAAAATATTATAAACACCAATATAACTAGATCCCGAAGTTACAGAAAATATACCAAATCGGGGGTCAGACCTAAACTGGTTTGTAAGCAACAACAGTCGGCAAGGCATTATATCAACTATCCGCATGATAAATAAACTTTAAATTTGATACTATTAACTATAACAACTATGCCGCCAAACAGAACAATGAATGAGAGATTTTGATTCTTATTATTTTAATATTAAAATGTTAATTATTTTGTTAATGAATTGTTGATCAACAGCATGATTTGAATCTGTGATAAAGTCGCTGTTTGAAAGGATGTATCCTGGGTCACAACACAAATTGACCAGCAAATTTTAATTCAAAATATCGTAAATGTTTATTAGTGCATGATTTTATTTCATTTATATCAAAGATTGGTCAGGCAACTAAATCTAAACACGTAGGTAAAGTACCTTGTCCCCTACATAATCAAATATAAATATCAAAATTAACATAACGTAGGTACCTAAATATAGATTATAGTTAAACCTCTTGTTTAACTTAAACTTAGGTTTGAGCAGTTTGACCTGTTAGGTATGAGCAGGTATGGTAATGGCACCATTCATTAGACATTTAAGAGAACAATTGGATAATTGCTGACGCTTCACCGATAATTGAAAAATTTCTACCGCTTTGGGCGTTAAAATTTGAGTTGAATGTCCTTTCACCTTTTATTATTTTCGACATGTTTAATGAAATATGTAGTTAGGTACTTGGTTTCAATATAATGAAATGTGAGACTTAAGAGTTCTAAGGCTCTTGTTGAAGGTAAAATGTTACTAAGTCAGTGTTTAAAAACTGATGATAAATACTTGTTTTATAGGATTTATAGTAAACACGAATTACGAATGTTTACTGAGACTTACCTGATTCATAAATGATTACTGATTACCTTTTATTATTCAGTAGAGATAACTATATTTTCTGATGTGACAATCTTTGCCACTCTCTCATTCTTTTAACATAGAAATGTTGAATCTGTTTAGTAACGTCACATATAATCATGAGCGTAAAAGTAAAATCTTGAGCGTTGCGAGTGTTTCAAGGCACGTGAGTTGAAAACAAACTTTCCTGCTCTGGTAAAACATAAACATTTTTATCACATCAATTATTGTCAAATACTGGTTCTAAAACATAAAAATTTAAATATTTATATCATTCAAAACCATAACTTGAAATTCCATTCCACTGCTTATAGCTGCTATAGGGCTAATAAACACACTGTTTTCAAAGATTAAAGAGAGCTTTTTAATTCAGACTACCCTTTGTCGCAAAATATTAATAATCGTGAAAGTATGTATTTATATATCTGCTTTTTATAAAATATATTATGATACCTACTAACACTTGCAATCTCTTGTATATCAAAGAGCAAGAATGTTCAGTTAAAATGTATGTAGGTACTCACTCAATTGCCTATGTGCTCAGGTGAACCACTAACATTCGCCTGCTGAATACCTTTTTGGTAGAAATTATATAAATATGGGCTTCATGGTTGAAATAAAACATTAAATTGAATTAAATAAACCAAATATTGTACCTCTTTAGTTGTACGCGCGTAAATAAATTGACTTTTCATATGTTAGAGATAAACATATGTTACTTTTGATGATGATGATAACAGTGCATGTGAATAAAAATTCCCAGCATGCTCCACCATGTCGTCAAGCTCACCATACTTATTAACCTATCGAATGAGCTAATGGTTTTACGGATACTGGAAAGCGATATGTAAATGTACTACATACCTATACGAGGCCTGGATGTTAGTGAGATGACGATATGAGTTGTGCTGGTGTCCGACTTTATTACCTACATATAACATGAGTATCACATGATTATCCACCTGGTTTCTTGAGCTTAATAGTCGCCTCCAAACCTCCCCTTATAGCGACCCCTTTCCTCACACAAAGTTTACCTTAAGTTCATATTAGCCTCACTGGATCACTGTTCACTCTGAGTACTGATAACGTTGGTCACAATATACTAGAGACACATCATTATTCTAATAACACCATAAGAACGTTCTTGACTTGATCTAAAAGCAAATATCACTGCCGCGTCGATCTGTTCGCACACAACCTCCTTTTTCCTACGGTCGTTCTCATCTACCCTCTCAACTTCCCTCAAAAAATCCCAATAACCTCGAAGCGGTTACTTAAGTTAAACGTGACTACTAGCGCCATCTACTCCATGACGTTGGCAAATATTAGCGGGTTCGCAATACGTTCGCGACACCATCTCTGGATGTTTTTATGAACAAGAGTTGCAGAAAACTAAACACAATGACATTTATCTAGTGGAAAAAGTTTTAAAGCGTCGTGGAAATAAAGTGTATGTAAAATGGCTTGGCTTAAATGAAAAAAGTTGGATAGAAAAAGATGACATTGTGTAACTATTTTACTCAATAAATATTCATTTACTCCAAATCAATGAGGTTTCACTCAATAAAACATTCCTATATTCAGTAATATGAATTTATTATTAATACGTGTACATTAAAACATTTACATTCGCAGCGAGCTAACAATTTAAAATTAAACAATGACAAGGAATAAATGCATCATCACCTTAATATGTACGAGCATTCTTACATTTAGGTTCACATTCATAATCACCGGAAGCTATTATGTTTGGACCTAGCACACAAAATATTACATTGATTAAATAATTAAAAGATTTAGTATTGAACACCACGCGTGAAAATAGTTCCGCTGTAACGCCACCTAATAACGCAATCCAGTCTTGATAGTTGATTTGAGCATCTCCCACTATCTCTTCTACGTCATCGTTTAAATCGTCCCACATTACAATTAACGGGTAAATATGACAATCGTCATGGTGACCTTCGATATACAATCGTTTTAACAATCTCGCTACTTCCGCTCTAAATGTGTGAAATGGCATGGGGAGGCGCCATCTATTAATCAGAGTATTGTTCTGGAACGCTTTTATCCACTTGCTTTTACATCCTTGATAAAAAGATTTCATTTCATCGCTCGTATCGCTCTCAGAAGTGCTCTCTAGGCAGTTTGTTTTTCCCTTGTCCCCATCGTCTTGTTTTAACAGTGCCTTTGCTGTTGCCATCGGTTGTGGTCCGGGTGACGATTGCGAAGTGGAGCTGCTACAGCCACCGTCACAGCCGCCGCCGCCGCTTGTGGTGGTGGACAACCAGCACTGGCAGCACCAAGTGGTGATGGTATTGTTGTCGGCTGGGGAAAATATAATAAAAATATTGTTATTATTTATATTAAAAGTCAGCAAGTGTTCCTAATTGAGAACATAAGGGATAGGTCGAAAGTGATAGATTATTTAAACTACACAGACAGAACAGAGGTGAAATACTCAAATGTTAATGTGACTATAATACAACTATACTTACATTTGGTATGTGATGAAGCTTGCGGATCCATGATTTCAACGCAATATTCGTTGTGACACTGTAGTGGGAATGTGGTTCAACATGCTCTTTTATAGCAGAAAAATTCAGTGGAGGGGTGGGGTGTAGACGGGCGGGGCGCATGTGGTAAAGAAACGTGTGAAACGGTTCTCATGAACTATATGAAAAGAGGAAAAGATTTGTTTGTTAAGTTATCGTACAGGAAACGAAACTACATTATTTTGTAATAATTAAAATATAAATATATGTACTTACCTCAACTTTCGGTGCAAACTGAACCATCTTTGTCAAGCGAGGTCAAATGTAGTCATTTACATTATTGCTCAACGAGCTATAGGAAATTGGCATCGATACATGCGAATTTCACATAACGCCTAGTCTCACTACGATTGCATATATAGTCGAGAAATTAGGACCAGTTTCACCGTGACGGGGTGGCCTAGGGGTTCATGACGTTAACTGGCTAAAGACGCCCCGGTTAGCTAAAGACGCTGGTTCGAATCCGACCTTCGCCACTGGAGGCCACCTCGTCACTTTTTGTTTGTCGTACACGTACAAAGTGGTGCCATCTATTTTAGCGAAGTTTTCCCTCGGGAGATAAATACCTTAAACATAGAAAGTAGCGCCAACTGGCGAGGATATATGCACAACTACCAAGGGGCGCAGGGCCAGGGGCAGCGGCGGGGAGGGGGGGGCGGGGGAGGCGGTGGCGGCGGCGGCGGCAGGGAAGGCGGGGGAGGGCGGGGAGGCGGCGGCGGCGGGGAAGGTGGGGGAGAGAGCATGGCTCCTAGGTCATCGACCTCGACTCGGGAATGCGGCGGGCTGACGCGCATGTAACGACTTTGAAGTTGCACGCATCCATAGGCTACGGTGACAGCTTACCATCAGGCGGGCAGTGTTTGCCACCGACGTGGTATACAAAAAGAAAAATATATATATGCATATTTTAAATCTAACTTATTCTCTCTCTTATCTCGATCGACCTCGACGCCCACGTAGGAACTTGCAGGTGGCCGTCGGCGCCACGGTGGCGGCTGATGCAACACGGGCGCCATCTAACGGATCTTTGCCGAACTTTTGAAATTCATCGATAACTAACTTACTTACACGTACAAAGTAACGCCATCTGACGGGGATCAATGAACAACTACCAGCGCCATCTAACGGATCTTTGCCGAACTACCAAGTGGCGCCATCTAACGGATCTTTGCCGAACTACCAAGTGGCGCCATCTAACGGATCTTTGCCGAACTACCAAGTGGCGCCATCTAACGGATCTTTGCTGAACTACCAAGGGCGCTGAGCCAGGGGCAGCGGCGGGGAAGGTGGGGGGCGGGGGCGGGGGGAAGGGGGGGGGAGGCGGGGGGAGGGGGCGGGGGGGGGGGAGATAAATACCTAAACTGAGCCAAAAACGGCATATCCTCCCTACTCTCATAATCTTGCAGTAAAGATGAGTATTTGCGGCGCTTGAGTAGTTGGGCCTGGTCGGCAGCAGCGCCGGCTTGTGCGCGGGTAGCCTGGATGTGGGACAGCGCAAAGGTGTCTACGCATGTGGCGTCCCACACCAAAGGCCTACCCAGTCTCCACGGCACCAATGTGGCTCCATCCGGTCGCTTGCCATCGTCTCTCGCCATGCCTGTGGGTTCTAAAGTAGCAGGCACAGAGACGGTAGCAAGCGACCGCCGAATCAGATCATTAATAGTGCCGTGGCGATATAATCGGCCGGCGCTTTTGGTGCATGAGAGGCCATGTCGGCCTAGCCGGTCCACGTCCTTGCCGCATGCACAGGTATGGGCGGAGCATATTTTGGCTCCAATAATGAGAATATACATTATATAAGTCTGACAGATTGCTATACCTACAAAAAGTATTTGATGTGCTTTCTTACCTGAGCTGTGTCACCTATACAATGATTTTACATATACACACAGTACAATGATTTTAATTGCTACTTGTTTTTACAGTTTCTGGTTTGGACCATGCATGTTTGTCTGTCAAGTAGTCCTCGACTCTGTAATAAGCCTTCAACATCAATGACTTCTTTAAGTACCTAATTCTTAAGAGCTGGCAAAGGTAATCTTAAAGCATCGTCAGGTAACTTGTTATAAAAATGAATGCATTGCCCAACGAATGACTTTTGTACTTAGCGGACACGAAACTTTATGATAGAAAGCTTATTTTTATTTCTAGTGTTATAGTTATGAACATCTAAATTCTTAGTGAAGGAGTCTAGGTTCTTAACAACATAAATAATACAATCATAGATGTATTGGGCAATAACAGTTTTGCATCACCCGCCACCCGCTTTCTTAAGTTAACCGTGAACAAGATGCGTAACTGCGTCTGCGTCCGGGAGCTCGAAAACAATCCAAAACGTCGATTTAAGTCTAACGTCACCTGTTTCGATGTAGGATTTGGCAGGTACCCATAGAACCGCTGAAATACCATACTCTTTGGCCAGAAGTCCGCATTGCCAATCGAACTCAGATTCTGTCAATCTTCGGTCATTCTGCCTTCGCGGAGTAGATTCCATTCGTGGCGGTTGGAGCGTGGCTACAAGTATGCCGCGTGAAATACTGTTACTTATTGTGTATAACGAGACTGAAACTAGTCACGTCCATTCATTACGGAGTTAATGGATTAAGTTTTTAAAAGCAAAGTTGCGGTTGTCACTCTTGTGGTTTCAGCTTTTTGCCAACGATGCATT
Source organism: Cydia pomonella (assembly GCF_033807575.1). Taxonomy (NCBI): domain Eukaryota; kingdom Metazoa; phylum Arthropoda; class Insecta; order Lepidoptera; family Tortricidae; genus Cydia; species Cydia pomonella. The sequence goes on from NW_026907892.1 coordinate 205,092, forward strand.
AATACAATGTACAACAACCTACCTGCACATATTAAACATCTCGACGTCTTTATTTTGAACATCCACTTATATCTTGTTAATATATGTAATAACGCTCGACCGAGCTTACCACACGGGTGGCGGTGGCTGGTTATAGTCTGTCATTGTTTCTTGTTTTTTATCTACTTTGGAAAAGCATATGTAATTTAACAATCGTTTAAATACGATATTTACGTAAAAATATATTCAGGATTCCGTGATTTTGAAAAAGCCGTATTATGAAGACACTGTTACATATACTGAGATGTTCGAAGAACTTGGTGTAAGTAGAATTTATAGATTTAGAATACAGATTAAGTCTGATCTAAATGAGTATCAATTGTTAATATTGTTATTTGGTTTCTTACAGGTTTACAGTTATGTTTATGTATGCACAACTAAATGTATACATATAATTATATCTACAGTTACATACTAATAAGTAGGTATATAATAGTAGATTTACATAACATTGACATTTTACAATATTTATTTGTACACCACATTGCGAGTCTCCTCGGCGGGCATCAGCACGAATAGCTCCGTGCAGCTGGTAACGCGCGAGCACGCCACGTAGAGCTGCCCGTGCGAGAAGCAGCCCGTGCGCAGGTCCACGCCAGCGGCGCGCAGCGTCTGCCTCTGCGACTTGTTGATGTTTATGGCGAAGCAGACGCTCACGGAGAACTGTAGGCGCTCGAAGTGGAACGGGAAATTTCTCAGGATGAGGGGGATGCGCGGGATGAACACGACTTCTGCGGCGCCGCACCCCGTCAGGATCTGCACCTCAATGAGGTTTCGCTGCAGCTGGACTACTTTTAGCTGGGTTCCGTTGCATAATTTCGGAGGCGACAAATTCCGAAGAAGCATGATTGGAACTCCAACTTTCAGGGTTAATGTGTGTGCTGGGCCTGAAGCACTCAATGAGCTAAGGAACTAAGGAACTCTACCGGGTATGTTGTGACATTGCCTTCATCCAAGACAGTGTTAATGGAATTATATACTGCATGTTCACCTTCGATTTCCGCCTGCTCATTTTTCTACGTGAGCATGGACCGTTCCTCTGTGGGCGTGAGTATGGATCTCTCACAAACCCAAGAATGGCTCAGGTCTCCGTACACGCTCCGAATGAGATTTTTAATGGATGGAACGATCCTGCATAACGTCTCGAAAATATGTTTTTAAATAATTATGCAGTTATACGCGTGTTGATATGTGTGTTGATTTTGCCACTACTTAACTATGTAAGTAAACTCATTTTTAACCGACTTCAAGATTTCAAAAGGAGGAGAATCGAGGGAACTCTTCAAATATGAAAGTCATACATATAATGATTTTTGTATTTTCTTTAGCAAATCTAGCATTTACATTTAAAAAAGTGACATTTGATGAAGTGGAACTGCTGATGATGATCAGAATGGAACTCTTCAACGATACACAGTACACGTTTGGCGATTTGTCCTCTTCGCTGTGTTTGTTAAGTAAATTAGATTTTCAAGATATTTTTTGTCAAGTTCGAGTTCGGACGATGGGGTCCATGAGGAATCGAGGGAACTCTTCAAATGTGAAAGGATATTAGACAGTAAATTTGACTTTCATTCGCATATTGTTAGTATTAGCAAGCAAGCCAGTAAAACCTTAGGATTTGTGATGAGAATATCCAAGCAATTTCACATTGGAGTGGCTAAGGTGCTCTATAACTCATACGTGCGCAGTAAGTTGGAGTATGGTGCGGTTGTCTGGGATCCATATGAGGCCAAGTATTCCCTAATGCTTGAAAAAATACAATGGAAATTTTCACGCTGGTTGTATAAAAAAGCCTATGGATATTACCCGTACCTCTACCCTTCCATTTTTGTCTCGGGGATGGTTGGGCTTGACACGCTCGCATTGAGGCGGAAGTTGTTGCTCCTGGTGCACTATCTCTCAATCATTCACCACCAAGTTGATAGCCCAGAGGTGTTAGAGAAGATAGGGTTGTTGGTTCCTAGGAGGGTACCGCGGGATGTGGACGGGGCGGTTGCTCCGCGCCGCCGGCCGTGTGTGTTGCTGCGGCCGTCCGCTCGAACGTGTTTCGCGAGGCACGCACCTACCACGCGTGCTTTATCATTGCTTCGTTTGATGCTCACTCGGCACGATGACGCTGACATGTTCGCCGATCGATTAGCACACTTGTGCAAAATTGGTAGAATATTTTTAAATTTTCATAAATTTGATTGACTGACATTGTATAAGGTAATTATGTAATCTGTTTTGACATTTAATTTAATTTATTTTATTTATATTGTTTTACCATATTCCTGATTTTGATTTTTATTTATTTTCTTGTTTTCTTAGAGTGTAAGTAAAATGACAATTTTAATTAGTTTTGACATTTTTATGCGCATGATTTTTATATTTTGGTATGTCTTTGATTCAGCTTTATTAATTTATTATTCTTGATAATTTATGTTTTCCTAGCATGTAAGTGAATTGGTCTGACACTGTAAACTTACATTGTATTTAATAAATAAATATAAATATAAATATAAATATAAATATAAATATAAATATAAATATAAATATAAATATAAATATAAATATAAATATAAATATAAATATAAATATAAATATAAATATAAATATAAATATAAATATAAATATAAATATAAATATAAATATAAATATAAATATAAATATAAATATAAATATAAATATAAATATAAATATAAATATAAATATAAATATAAATATAAATATAAATATAAATATAAATATAAATATAAATATAAATATAAATATAAATATAAATATAAATATAAATATAAATATAAATATAAATATAAATATAAATATAAATATAAATATAAATATAAATATAAATATAAATATAAATATAAATATAAATATAAATATAAATATAAATATAAATATAAATATAAATATAAATATAAATATAAATATAAATATAAATATAAATATAAATATAAATATAAATATAAATATAAATATAAATATAAATATAAATATAAATATAAATATAAATATAAATATAAATATAAATATAAATATAAATATAAATATAAATATAAATATAAATATAAATATAATATAAATATAAATATAAATATAAATATAAATATAAATATAAATATAAATATAAATATAAATATAAATATAAATATAAATATAAATATAAATATAAATATAAATATAAATATAAATATAAATATAAATATAAATATAAATATAAATATAAATATAAATATAATATAAATAAATAAATATAAATATAAATATAAATATAAATATAAATATAAATATAAATATAAATATAAATATAAATATAAATATAAATATAAATATAAATATAAATATAAATATAAATATAATATAAATATAAATATAAATATAAATATAAATATAAATATAAATATAAATATAAATATAAATATAAATATAAATATAAATATAAATATAAATATAAATATAAATATAAATATAAATATAAATATAAATATAAATATAAATATAAATATAAATATAAATATAAATATAAATATAAATATAAATATAAATATAAATATAAATATAAATATAAATATAAATATAAGTGTATGGCCACTTAATGAATGGTTTCCATTTATAATGTGTCCATAAAATTTTGCAGTGCGTTGTACATTTCAGACTCGTTAACCAGAATATACAACTACCTACCCCCAAAATACCAGCTTTGTGACACACTGTACATGAAGTAGTAGTGTCATTTTGTTATTATATATGTGCACAAAATTAGTGGTAGTATAATATTTATAATAACAGTCTAACAGTGTAATTTGTTTCTCAATCAATAAGTATACACATAATAAATACATATAAGCGATGAACATAATCGATATTCAAAAGCTTCCTTATAAATTATTTTTAAATAATACACGACTTTTATTATAAAAAGTGATGAATGGGTTGATAATAATAATAGTAGTAAAAGTGGCAACAAATATGATCATTGCTGTAGTAAAGCTATCAGATGCCCAATTTCTGAACTCAATTCTGTCAAAACCGAAGCAGAGGGCGATGGAGGCGGTGGTGAAGCCGACGATGCCGAAGCAGATGTGGGTGAGCTTGGAGAGGCTCGGTGGAACGCGGAACTTGCTGAGCTCGTTGGCGTAGAGTGACGTGAGACCGTTTGCCAGAGACACTACTGAAAATACCATGGAGAGCTGCGCTGCAAATTTAACAACAAAATCTATTAATAATGAGGAGTTACAGACAATTTATGTTAAAGGTTAAGGGTGCTCTGGTAAAGTTTTCCCAGATTGCCATTAGTTACTTGAGGTGGAAGGTAAAATCATTATTAGAGTGCTATGTAGAAGTAAAGTCTAGCTGAATATCTACATTGATAAGACATTAATAAAAGCCATGTTGAGTTTATCGCAGAGCTAATAGTTGCTTTAATTGTTTCTTTCTATGTTAAACAGTATCAAAGAAAAATTCCTGTATATACCTTATTTACCCGATTTACAAGACTACCATATTCGGAAGCGCTGGTGGCCTAGCGGTAAGAGCGTGCGACTTGCAATCCGGAAGTCGCGGGTTCAAACCCCGGCTCGTACCAATGAGTTTTTCGGAACTTATGTACGAAATATCATTCGATATTTACCAGTCGCTTTTCGGTGAAGGAAAACATCGTGAGGAAACCAGACTCGGCGCGCGCCGCTGCGCTCGTGGGCGCCACGCTACCTGTGAGTACTGCCCCGGCGATACAACCCGCGGCGTGTCGCTGCTGCGCGTGTCGCGCGGGCGCCTCGTGTGGCCGGCGCGCGCCGCCGCGCTCGTGGGCGCCACGCTACCTGTGAGTACTGCCCCGGCGATACAACCCGCGGCGTGTCGCTGCTGCGCGTGTCGCGCGGGCGCCTCGTGTGGCCGGCGCGCGCCGCTGCGCTCGTGGGCGCCACGCTACCTGTGAGTACTGCCCCGGCGATACAACCCGCGGCGTGTCGCTGCTGCGCGTGTCGCGCGGGCGCCTCGTGGTTCACATAGCCTTTCTCTCTCATCTGCGTTCTAACCCGGTTTTGTCGTCGGCTGTCGCTTCGCCACTGGCTACGATTAGGTCCCTTCGACCAGAGTGAATAGGGTTGGCGCGGTGAATAGGGATAAAAACGTGGATCGACATTTATCTTACAATTTCTTAAAAACTACCCATTTAAAGTTCATCATGCGAAATCTACTATTACTTTCGCATATTACACATAAGGGCATGACTCAATTAATACTTTTGTATAAATTGTACAATTTAAGTACAATTTAAAAAATGTCCTCATTTTAGCGCTTTTACCATTTACATCCTAAAAAAGCCCAGAGTCCACTTTGACAACCTAGTTCCGAGAAAGCATTATATTTTTACGAAAGCGGCTTCCGTCTTACTTTCCAACTCATAGATTAACTTGGCCATGTTGCGATTATGAAATGAAATGAAATGAAATGAAATGAATGAAATGTGTTTATTTGCTTAACATTATGTACAGATAGGATGGTATAGTCAATAATATTATGTCCAGATAATGTCAATACCTTATACTAGTAGGCATGCAAAATATTTTAAAAAACCTATTTACATTATATTACATTAAATTACATATTTGCATAATCAATTACAATAACATTATATTTCAATAAATTATTATTATTAAATATTAACAATGAAAATAGAGCCAAGAATAGAATTAATAAATAATAAAATGTCACAATATCAATAGAAATCTATATTTAAATATTCCTTAACGCTATAAAAATTGTGCTGGCTTAAAAATATTATAATCGCTCGTTTAAATTTAATAAGTGGCATGTCTCTTAACGATTGTGGCAGTTTATTATATATTGTGTATGTCATCCCATCGACATTATTTCGATAAAGCGCCAAATTGTTTTTTGTTCCAAGAAGTTTGTTCAGTCGATTAGCTCTAGCATTTGGATTTACTTGAGCTATAAAAGTAAAGTATTGGTAATGTTTTTTTACAAAAATGCATATTTCTGCTATGTATATACATGCCAAAGGAAGAATTTTGAGTTTTTTAAACATGGGTTTACACGATTGCCTTGTACCAATACCGCTTAATGCTCTGATGCACTTTTTTTGAGCTTTAAATGCTCTATCAAAGTCAACTGAGTTACCCCAGATTATAACGCCATATCGTAACACAGATGATACATAGCTATGGTAGGCGTTTAAAGCTGTGTCTAAGGATGCGATATTTTTTAGTCGTTTGAGTGCGTACACAAATCGGTTCACTTTAGTGCATACAAGGTCAATATGTTTCTTCCAGTTACAGTGTTCGTCAAGAGTTAATCCCAAAAAGACAGTCGAATTAACCATTTCTACTTTAATATTATTGTACATTATATTTATAGATAATGCTTGGCTCTTATTTGTTCTAAATTGTACAGCTTTGGTTTTACTAATATTAATTCTAAGATCATGATTATTCAGCCAATTTACTATGGCTTTAATAGATTCATTAATTTCATTTTCAAAGGTGTCTACGTTCGTACATTTAAACAATAAAGTAGTATCATCAGCAAATAATATAGATTTGTGTGTTGTTACATCGGGAAGGTCATTAATATATAGAATAAATAATAATGGTCCTAAAATGCTTCCTTGAGGAACTCCTCGGCCATTAAGTTTATATTCTGACATGACACAAACTTTTTCATCATTAATTACTTTACATATTTCAGTGCACTGTCTCCTATCATTTAGGTAGCTAGTAAGCCAGTCATGGGCTTTACCTCTAATGCCATAATCGTAAAGTTTATTGAGAAGCGTTTATGGTTTACAAAATCAAATGCCTTTGACATATCTAAAAATAATGCTATAATAGGCTCTTTACGATCAAGACACTCGGTAACATATTTAACTAAAGAAAAACTAGCCAGAGACGTCGATTTACCTGACTGGAATCCGAACTGGTCCGTGCTTAGTAGTTTGTTTTTGTATAGGAAATCATATAATCTCTTAGCAATAACTTTTTCGAAGACTTTTGACATTATTGGGATAAGAGTGATGGGTCTATAGTTATTCATGTCTAGAGCGTTACCTTTTTTGTATATAGGCTTAACTATCGAGTATTTAAGACGATCCGGAAATATACCTGTGGTGATAGAGAGATTAATTAAATACGACAGAGGAATAGCTAACTTATAAGCGCATAATTTTAATAATTTGGTGCTTATAAAGTCATATCCAACCGAATTTGTGTTATTTAGCGAAAAAATAATGTTTAGCACCTCATTTTCCGATACGGGAGTTAAAAACATAGAGTTTATTTGGTTGCATTTATGAGACCTGGGTAGAGGCGCTGTATTCGTGTTATTTGTACAAGTAGGATCTATAAAGAAATTATTATATGATTCCGCTATTTCTAGGGGATCATCTATGTATTTTCCGTTGTTGTATATTTGGTCTACCTGTTTTATAAATCCCTTGGTGTTAATATTGCGATGAATTACTGACCACGTTGCTTTACATTTATTTCTAGCGGTTTTAATTGTCTTTTTGTTGACCATACGTTGAGCTTTATTAATGCAACGTCGCAGCGTTTTTGAGTACTTAATGTAAAGACTTTTAGAAAGTGACTTATCACTAGCAGTTGATTTTCTGTAAGAGAGGTAGAGACATCGCTTTTGTTTGCAACATTGCCTTATCCCTTTTGTTATCCAAGGCGAGTTCTTAGTTTTATGAGTAGGTAATTCTCACCTTAATTATCGGAAAACATAATTCAAAAAAGAGAATTAGTGAGCTATGAAACTCACTGAATGCTGCATTCATCTCATTATTAGTAAATAAATCATGAAAAGATAAAGAATGTATAGCATTGATGAATTTCTGTGTATTTTCCGCACTAAAGTCTCGCCTATATTCGTACCAGTACCTAACATATTTTAGTTTCCCTACATCAAATGAGACAAACTGTCCCGTATTATGATCCGACAAGCCCAAATGGTCATTTCGGCTCAAAACCTGCGCTATGTTACTGGCTACGAGGTCTATACACGACGATTGACGCGTCGGGGTAGAGGTATGAATTTTAAAATTATTTGCTTCCAAAATGCTAATTAGTTCTTGACTTATCTTATCAGTTTTCAGTATGTTAATATTCCAGTCTCCACACAAGATAATTTTGCTCTGTTTTTTATTTATTTTAGAAAGCATATAATTTAATTTTTCTAAGAATTCCAGTACATTCGAAGAGGGAGTCCTGTATATACAGATAACAATCAGTCCCATTTGCTCTATCTGTATTCCACAGCATTCAAATATATAGTTTTCTGAAATTTGATCGCAAATATTTAGTGTTTTGTAGTCTAATTCATTTTTAAGTAAAATGCATGAGCCGCCTCTTCTTTCACGGAGGCGCGAGAAAGAAGCTGCCATTTTGTATTTGTTAATGCAGACGTTTTGTTCCATTCCTTTTTTAAGGAAAGTTTCAGTTAGGCATAAGATATTAATTAGCTGTTTTTTTGCGGAATATTCTTCCAGAACAATTTCTAGCTCATCCTGTTTTTTTAAAACACTAGCTATATTCTGGTGCAATAACTGGAAACTTGTAGTGTAATGGTGGTGAGTATTTTTAGTTTTTAATGTGGTTTTAGGCACGAAAGGAATGAGAGTGAGTTGTTATATTAGAGTTATTTGTTATAATTCTGTAATACCACAATTGGGCATTAAGTAATGACATATCTCTAAAGTGTCTGAAAGTGCATTCTGTGCCACTTGCAGTATTTTATTTCTTTTGTTAGCACTTATTAGGCAAAGTTTCGGCCTTACTATGTGTTTCGTCGTTTCTATTTTGAGTGATGGCGGCCCATGTTTTGTAGAAACTGGCTCCGGGGCTGTAGTCCGTTTCGTGGGATTCGCAGCCGTAGAAAGTTCTTTTTGAGCTAAGTTCGAGATTGGCGTGCTACTTATATGTAATTTCGTTGGTAGAGGTAGTATAGATTTCCGAGATTTATTCTTGCTAGCGGTTTTATTCTTTTTTTTCTTACCTCTTACGGTTGAAATTGGATTATTTGATGTATTTTCATTTAATATTTTGCGGTAAGTTTTTATTTTGATATAGCAATTGTCAACTGTATTTTTTAGTTTAGTAATGTCACTATTCAAGCGAGCAATTTCTTCGTGAGCACTTAGCAGCTGTAACGTTAATTTCTGATTTGTAGACTGCAAGTTCGCTATTTCAGAGCTATTCAAATCAGGCATATTAGGCAGACTTAACTGTTCCTGTCTACTACTCGATTTTGAGGTAGAGTCCTCTGAGTCGTCCGTATCTGTAGATGTATTAAGATATTCGTCCGAAAAATGGTAAGATTTTCTAGCATTTCGTTTTGTGACATAGTCGATACTGGGATATATTTTGCTGTCGCAAGAGCTATCTTCCAATGCCTTCGAGGTGTTAACGCGTTTAGGAGACGCTGGTATCTCATACAAGTTAGTACTACTACTAGCAGGCTGTTCCACACTGTGCCGCTTGTCGGCACACTGGTCCACGTCGCGCTGCTCCTCACCAAGTTCCACTTTGCGCTGTTTATCGTCAAATTGTTTCGAGTGGTTTTGCACTGTAGTAAGTTGCTTCTCTGTAGACTGATTTCCGTCCAGCGGTTTCACCTCTTCCTGTATGCCGCTATTTTGTTCTTGGAGGCGCTGAGTCTCGTCGCTTTGCCGCTCCGGAGATTGTGAAATTTGACTCTTTTCCCGTTCATCAGCTGTACTTGACGTTTTGGGTGGTAAGTCACTATGTATAGAGTTCGGTGTTAGTTGCGTAGAGTCATCGTTTGATTTGCTTGACGATTCAAGAATATGAGATTCAGATGTCGCGCTCTCAGTTTGAGTGTTTAACTTTTAAAACTAAGAGCAGTAATAATAATATTCTAGAACAAATGTCATCTTAAATCAATTTTACATAAACTATAATGTTAAACAGTTATTATAATTTTAATTCCATGTATTCATCCACTGAATATAATGGGTTTTCCAATAAAAAAATCCTCAATTGACGTTCAAATGCTTCGTCAGATATTTCAGTTCTTAATTCGGCGGGTAGACGTTCGTAATAAGTTGGCTAAGAAGTTCGATTTTTTCACAGCTCCAAGGGACAGTAGACCTGAGTATTTGATATAAATTCCAGCTCCCAATACCTCCTCTCCGTTCCTGAGAAAAAGGGTCTTGACAGACAGACATACGGACGGACGGACAACAAAGTGATCCTATAAGGTTTCCGTTTTTTCCTTTCGAGGTACGGAACCCTAAAAGTCACATTTTTGTGCCAAGTTGCATGTCTTCATTAACTGGGCTATCATTCCCTGATGCTCCGTTATTACGCGCCAAAAGTTGCCAAAAGTATACTTTCGGTTGCCATGAGTTTTAATTAAGGTTTTAATGCGAAAAATTTGTAATTAGAGTCCGGCTCGGGTTTATTTTGGCTCCTGGGGGTGCAGTGTGTGCAATAAACAAAAAAGTTGTCGACATGCTTTGTGAAATCCAAACGATCTCTGAATTGGGAAACAGGGAAATTCCAAATAAACATAAATGTGAAAATAGGAGCCAAGGAGGTTGATATTAGTTTAACATTCTTTTATGGTTTTGATAGGACCTTGACGATCGTCATTGGTATCACCAAGATGATCACATCTCATGCACGAATATCACTTCATTACGCTTGGCTTGCCAGTCAGTCAGCGTAAGCAATGTTCAAAATAAGATGAAATTGAAAACCATAACATCATCATGGCTGATGTGCATAATTCTATATTAATATCTTCTTCCTCGCGTTGTCCCGGCATTTTGCCACGGCTCATGGGAGCCTGGGGTCCGCTTGACAACTAATCCCAAGATTTGGCGTAGGCACTAATTTTTACGAAAGCGACTGCCATCTGACCTTCCAACCCAGAGGGTAAACTAGGCCTTGTTAGGATTATTCCGGTTTCCAAAATTAGGCTTATTCCGGATTATTCCGGCCATAGGAACTCTGTGATTAAAGAACGAAGCCTAATTCTGTTTGGTTTTTTTTTTTGAATTGTCTCAATGAGTATTATTTGCTTATGTTAAGAAAATGTCAATCAGCGATAAAAGATTGTACCAAAAATGTTTTTTTTTTCCAAAAAACATATTTTTAAATGATTGTCGTCTTAATTTTCTGTCTTACACTAGAAACTGTAAACTCATAAACCTATACTTACACTCTATGAAGCAGATTAATCCAAAATGAATGCATTATGGTAAAATGTATTTGAGTCAAAAAATAATAAAACGAGTTAAGCTGCTAATACTGCCGTATACATAAAGAACCGATCAGTAGCATCGGGGATAGATAAAACTCCTTATTTGATGTGGACAGGAAGAAAGCCTAATTTAGAAGGTTTGCACATCTTTGGTAGCCCTGTCATGGTACACATCCCGAAAGAAAAAAGGACGAAAAGTGACAAAAAGTCCAAGAAGCACATACTTGTAGGATTTCCTGAGAACATAAAAGGCTACATTCTTGACATTCTTTGACATTCTGGATGTTTTCCTTCACCGAAAAGCGACTGGTAAATATCAAATGATGTTTCGTACATAAGTTCCGGAAAACTCATTGGTACGAACCCGCGACCTCCGGATTGCAAGTCTACGAGTTTATGGCTAGGTTTGGGTTACCGCAAGTGATAGTTAGTGATAACGGGTGCGCATTTACGTCACAAGAGTTTAAGAATTTTTGCTTGTTGAACGGCATAACACCGGTGACGTCCCCGGCGTACCACGCGGCTAGCAATGGTCAAGCAGAGAGTTCAGTGAAAATAGTCAAAAAGGGAATTAAATCCTGTTTAATAGATAGTAAAAGCATAAAAGATTGTACAAATAAGGAACATACAAATAATTTTAATAAAAATAAGATCATAATGAAATGTTACAAAATAAAAATCAAAAGCACAAATTCAGACTTAATCAATTTTGTTGAATAAAACATAGACTAACAGAGTTGACTCTCTGCCTGTAAGTAGACTGTGTCTGGATCCAGTGCTGCGGAGCCACTGGCGGAGCAGGGTGCGCTCCATTGAAGCAAACACATAGTGCCACTTGGTGCTCAGCAAGGGCCTGCGCCAGGGTGGTTAAAAATTGGACACAGCGGGCCCACTGTCCTCCACATGCCCAATCTAAATAATAAAAACAAAAATGTTAACTTTTACAACAATGAAAAAAAAATTATATAATTAATCACCATAGCACATAATATTTATGGTTTTTGATGAAATATATTTTTGTTGTCTACAAACTAAATAAAAAATAGTTAACTCCAGAGTCCAGGTCTTGTTTGTTTTGATATTGCAGTAAAATGATTAATGTCTAACCGGCCAAGCAACGAATGCTCAAAAGAAGTAATAGAGAGAAAATGCTTGGAACACAATTTTTTTGACTTTGGACAAGTTAGGAGGTGAACATATCAAGAGTCCCCGCCCATAGGGGAGAGCCCTTGAGCCGGGGGGAAGGGGGTTTGATTGGTCCCATTTTTCGGTTTTTCGATCATATCTCTGAAACAACACGTCTTAGCAACATGTCCACTGATACAAAATGAAAGTCGATTCAATTTGTTACAAGTTTCATTCAGTCAAGTTGTTTAATATTTTGTATTATATTTCTTGGATTATCCAAACTTTCAATTTTACTACATCAGTAAAGCTGCTAGGCCAGCGGTTCCTAACCTGGGGGTAATTACCCCATTAGGGGTAAAACTGGTATTTTACGGGGGGTAATAAGCTTCATTAAATATAACAGAAATTAGACCTGTAAGAAAGAGTATTGATATTTATTGGGAGTAGGGGTAAACCTAAACGGGGTAAAAGGGGGACCTTGTCGAGAATACGGTTTTTCTGGGCCTTACTTTAGATTGTAACCTGCAATGGACCCCTCACATATCTGCCCTGGCGAAAAGGCTGAGCTCTGCCGCGTATGCAGTAAGAAGAATCAGGCAGTTCACTGACGTGGAGACAGCTCGCCTAGTTTATTTCAGTTACGTTCATGGGAAACTGTGTAACATTTTATAACAAAGTACCCTTAGAGGCATGGACCCTGCCCTATACTACATTCAAGAAATACGTCAAAAATGCACTTCTCAAAATCGATATCTGAGGATCCCAGAGGACCTTTATTATGATTCCGAGGTCAAATTTTTAGAAAACGCACGCCATTTTAAATTTTGGCATTTAAGCTCAGATTAAGATGAAAATCGATATCTGAGGATCCCAGAGGATCTTTATTATGATTCTGAGGTCAAATTTTTAGAAAACGCACGCCATTTTTGATTTCGGCATTTAAGCTCAGATTCAGATGTGAATCGATATCTGAGGATCCCAGAGGATCTTTATTATGATTCTGAGGTCAAATTTTTAGAAAACGCACGCCATTTTAAATTTCGGCATTTAAGGTCCGATTAAGATGAAAATCGATATCTGTGGATCCCAGAGGATCTTTATTATGATTCTGAGGTCAAATTTTTAGAAAACGCACGCCATTTTTGATTTCGGCATTTAAGCTCAGATTGAGATGAAAATCGATATCTGAGGATCCCAGAGGACCTTTATTATGATTCCGAGGTAAAATTTTTAGAAAACGCACGCCATTTTAAATTTCGGCATTTAAGCTCAGATTAAGCTGAAAATCGATATCTGAGGATCCCAGAGGACCTTTATTGTGAATCTGAGGTCAAATTTTTAGAAAACGCACGCCATTTTTTGTTTCGGCATTTATGCTCAGATTAAGATGAAAATCGATATCTGAGGATCCCAGAGGACCTTTATTATGATTCCGAGGTCAAATTTTTAGAAAACGCACGCCATTTTAAATTTTGGCATTTAAGCTCAGATTAAGATGAAAATCGATATCTGAGGATCCCAGAGGATCTTTATTATGATTCTGAGGTCAAATTTTTAGAAAACGCACGCCATTTTTGATTTCGGCATTTAAGCTCAGATTCAGATGTAAATCGATATCTGAGGATCCCAGAGGATCTTTATTATGATTCTGAGGTCAAATTTTTAGAAAACGCACGCCATTTTAAATTTCGGCATTTAAGGTCCGATTAAGATGAAAATCGATATCTGTGGATCCCAGAGGATCTTTATTATGATTCTGAGGTCAAATTTTTAGAAAACGCACGCCATTTTTGATTTCGGCATTTAAGCTCAGATTGAGATGAAAATCGATATCTGAGGATCCCAGAGGACCTTTATTATGATTCCGAGGTAAAATTTTTAGAAAACGCACGCCATTTTAAATTTCGGCATTTAAGCTCAGATTAAGCTGAAAATCGATATCTGAGGATCCCAGAGGACCTTTATTGTGAATCTGAGGTCAAATTTTTAGAAAACGCACGCCATTTTTTGTTTCGGCATTTATGCTCAGATTAAGATGAAAATCGATATCTGAGTATCCCAGAGAATCTTTATTATGATTCTGAGGTCAAATTTTTAGAAAACGCACGCCATTTTTTATTTCGGCATTTATGCTCAGATTCAGATGACAATCGATATCTGAGGATTCGAGTGGACCTTTATTGTGAATCTGAGGTCAAATTTGTAGAAAACGCACGCCATTTTTTATTTCGGCATTTAAGCTCAGATTGAGATGAAAATCGATATCTGAGGATCCCAGAGGACCTTTATTGTGAATCTGAGGTCAAATTTTTAGAAAACGCACGCCATTTTTTATTTCGGCGTTTATGCTCAGATTCAGATGTAAATCGATATCTATGGATCCCAGAGGACCTTTATTGTGAATCTGAGGTCAAATAATTATCGTATCTCATTCTTCGAATCGAGCCGTTAGTCTACTTTAAGTTAATTAAAATTTGTTAAAACATGTAAAAAGAAAAACTACAATTTGGCGTTAGCCCCCTCATTCATCATTCGTTCCAATACGGAAAACCTGAAAAAACGTCTGTATGGAAATAGACTCGCGAGCTTCCCCCTTTGACCCCTAGAGAATCCTTTAAAAGGCCAATATGTTTGATGCCGGCTGTACACACTCGCCGAGGAACTCCGAGACTTATCTGAACCAACGGCGGTATCATGGCCGCATTTTTATCATTTGTCACGTCATGCGTCACTTTCGCACTTACATACTTGTTAGACTGCGACAGGCATGATGACAGATGAAAGCGTTTATTTGGTACACATGCTGGAGTTATGGCATTATTATTCCTTGTTTACACTTAAAGTATTGAATATCATAAATACAATAGGTACCTACAGTATACTTTTATACACAAATAAGTTTTTGGCAAAAATTTCAGTTTTGGTACAAGCTTTTATCGCTGACTGTACCTTTCTTTCCACAGGCAAATAATAGTCATCGAGACAGCTTCATTGGAAACCGGGACAGACAACGGGACAGGTGAAACTAAATAAAAGCTTGTAAAATTAAGTAGGTACGGTAACGAACGACATTTAAAAGGCACAACTTTTCCGCATAAAGCTAAGCAAAAAAGAAGGTATTGAGGTAAAAGCTTAGAACACAATTATTGACTCCGTAACTTTGTTTGGACAAGGTAGTTTGGAGGTGAACATATCAAAAGTCACCGGTTGTAGCCCTTGAGCCGAGTGGGAAAGGGGGGGAGATGGTCCCATTTTTCAGTTTTTACCTATATCTTGGAAACTTTGGATCTTAGCGACAGCGACATGACTACTTACACAAATCGAAAGCTGATTAAATTGGCTACAAGTTTAATTAAGTCACGTTTTAGATATCTTGAATAGTTTTCGAGATATTCTCTCTTTAATATTTATTTGGGGCTCTCAATTTTATCCTCTGAATGGTGTCAATGTCAATGAGATACTATAAATGAATTCAGCACCCCCATTGATACGAAAACGATACCTAACACGGCCTAGCAGCTTCACTGGTGTGGATATATCATAAAGTCGAGAGCTCTAAATACACTTTCAAGGGCTACGGCAAGGGACTTTTGATTTGTTCACCGGGAGGTGCGGAAACTAGGGAAGGAGGAGTTAGGATAACTTGTCCAAACAAAGTTAAGAAGTCAAAAAATTGTGTTCCAAGCAATTCCCTCTATAACTTTCGTTCATAACTTTTAATCAATACATAAATAAATGTATACATTACAAGAATTTTAATGGTTAGGGGGTTAATATTTTTTTTGCACATAGCTTTTAGTCTTATTAATATTTGTACAAAATTTGAAATTCATCACTTTCATAGTTTAGGAAAAAATAATTAAAACAGTTTTGGGGTTAATCGGGTGTTTTTCACCCCCAGGGGGTAACAGAGGGTTGAAACTTTGTGCAGAGTATAACCTCCCCAAAAGGCATCGTTTGATTACAGTTTCGGCCCAAAATCGAAATTACCGTCAAATTAAAAACTACGAAACAAAAGAAACAGGAAAACTAAAAAGAAATAATGGAATACATGTCAAACTAAATATTTAGTAGATATCACATAATGATCGTCATTAAAACTAAGAGCAGTAATAATAATATTCTAGAACAAATGTCATCTTAAATCAATTTTACATAGACTATAATGTTAAACAGTTATTATAATTTTAATTCCATGTATTCATCCACTGAATATAATGGGTTTTCCAATAAAAAAATCCTCAATTGACGTTCAAATGCTTCGTCAGATATTTCAGTTCTTAATTCGGCGGGTAGACGTTCGTAATAAGTTGGCTAAGAAGTTCGATTTTTTCACAGCTCCAAGGGACAGTAGACCTGAGTATTTGATATAAATTCCAGCTCCCAATACCTCCTCTCCGTTCCTGAGAAAAAGGGTCTTGACAGACAGACAGACGGACGGACGGACAACAAAGTGATCCTATAAGGTTTCCGTTTTTTCCTTTCGAGGTACGGAACCCTAAAAGTCACATTTTTGTGCCAAGTTGCATGTCTTCATTAACTGGGCTATCATTCCCTGATGCTCCGTTATTACGCGCCAAAAGTTGCCAAAAGTATACTTTCGGTTGCCATGAGTTTTAATTAAGGTTTTAATGCGAAAAATTTGTAATTAGAGTCCGGCTCGGGTTTATTTTGGCTCCTGGGGGTGCAGTGTGTGCAATAAACAAAAAAGTTGTCGACATGCTTTGTGAAATCCAAACGATCTCTGAATTGGGAAACAGGGAAATTCCAAATAAACATAAATGTGAAAATAGGAGCCAAGGAGGTTGATATTAGTTTAACATTCTTTTATGGTTTTGATAGGACCTTGACGATCGTCATTGGTATCACCAAGATGATCACATCTCATGCACGAATATCACTTCATTACGCTTGGCTTGCCAGTCAGTCAGCGTAAGCAATGTTCAAAATAAGATGAAATTGAAAACCATAACATCATCATGGCTGATGTGCATAATTCTATATTAATATCTTCTTCCTCGCGTTGTCCCGGCATTTTGCCACGGCTCATGGGAGCCTGGGGTCCGCTTGACAACTAATCCCAAGATTTGGCGTAGGCACTAATTTTTACGAAAGCGACTGCCATCTGACCTTCCAACCCAGAGGGTAAACTAGGCCTTGTTAGGATTATTCCGGTTTCCTCACGATGTTTTCCTTCACCGAAAAGCGACTGGTAAATATCAAATGATATTTCGTACTTAAGTTCCGAAAAACTCATTGGTACGAGCCGGGGTTTGAACCCGCGACCTCCGGATTGCAAGTCGCACGCTCTTACCGCTAGGCCACCAGCGCTTTTTTTAATTCTTTTATAATTCTATATTAATATACAGTCACATAACTGTTACCTGTGATGACGAAAAAAATTAGTGTAGTACTGTAAGCTTGCACTGTGTTAAATAAATAAATATAAATACTTAAATACGTAGAAAACATCCATGACTCAGGAATAAATATCTTTGCTCATCACACCAATAAATGCCCTTACCGGGATTCGAACCCAGGACCATCGGCTTCATAGGCAGCTTCACTACCCAGTGGGCCAGATCGGTCGTCAAAAGCACAGGTGTGTGTGTATTATCAAAAATACTCCAAATTTTCTCTTAAATGTCCCATAATTGGTGCCGTTAACTTGACATAACGTCATCATGGCTGATGTACAGTAAGGTTCAAAAGTTATGAATGAAATCATTCATTCATTGTCCATGCAAATTTGAACCTGATACATAATTCTATATTATAATATTTTTTTTTGAAGTGACGACAGGGCCTAAGATGGAGTTCACCGGTTCAGTAGTACCCTATTCACTCTTGCTTTAAAGAGATCGAGGTCATATTTATCAGGGAATATTGTTGACATTATAGGTTTGCATGTTGGCATGCCAAATGATTTCCGAATCATTGACGATCATAATATAAATTCATGTTGATTATACTATAATTTATTAGTACGGTCACGTCTGAAAATATCGATACGAAAAAAGTGCCAAAGATATGTATACTTACACAAATTTATTGCCCGTATATTAAGATAGTGTATACATATTTTCAGACGTGACTGTATGAATAAAATAAACGGAACTAAGTAACATAAAGCATATATAAATACTATCCCTAAGGACAAACGGCCATCTAAAAACAGCCGGATAACAAAATCGATAAGCGCGCTCATGCTCAGTACCGGGATGCTGCGCTCACCAAAACAAATGTTTTAGCGCCTCCAACACAACCTTAACAAAATTATTAATATTTAAAATAGCTAATACACATGTCGCGGCACAATGTTCTCACTGAAACGTATCAGAGCGAGAATCAAAACGAAATGGCTCCCCACCCTGTGAGTGAGGAGTCTGTGTGAATTTCACAGATGAATTTATGTTGTTTCAGTAAGTTGGGTTTATCCATATTTCTACACCACCAATCTAATTCAGAAATTATAGTCTGTGAGAGAGTCATTGTTGCATCATAATTATCCTGGTTTTTTAATAACGCTAAATATTTTTCTCTTTCGAGTAACTTTGTATATACCCAACCATATGGGATAGCAGGAGCTATAGAATTGAGTGATCCCAACAATTGTGAAAAATCTCTTATGCTACAAGAGGATTTATGCTGAAACAACTAAATTTTTTTTAATAACGCCAGCGCTGGTTTGATTCTTGCTACGACAAACGTTAGCGAAATGTCCTTTCTTATTGCAAAGCTGACAAGAAGCATCGAATGCGGGGCAGGTCTTGCGTAGATGTACACGTCCTCCGCAGAAGAAACATCTTCTATTCGAGCGATACGACAAGGCTGGCGTGGCAGCGGAAGAGTTTTCGCTTGGGCCAGCAGTATTCCGTATAAAATATATATTTATTGCAAATTTTGAAACAATAGGCAGATCTGTAAACCCGATTTTTCATTGTGTCAATAACATACTATAAAATCATGGAAAAAAGAAAATATTTAGAAGTGGAAAAAGATTTTCTCTTAATGCATGGATGAGTACATAGTAATACTACCTATCTTAAATGTAAACGCGGTCTTTCTTTATGAACTGTTTTATGCAATAAAGTGTAAATAAATAAATACTCTTTTACATATTAATAAAGATCAATGTAAATGCAACGAGGACAAAGATCGAGATAATACCAAAGTAGGAGATAATGATAATGACAATATAAGGCGCGAAACACACGGAGATTTGGACGACCAAGAGCCAGGCGCCGCCATCGATCATCGCATCCCGTCTCGATCGTATCGATCGATCATCGCATCGCATATCGTCCGATAACTCGTAAAGTAGTAATATATAATGATCGTGGACGTCAGCTACCGGTCCGTTGGTAGTTTAAGGAACCCCTTTATGAGTTCTCGACCAAGATGATATTGGTCATCAGTTAAATCTGGTTACAAACTTTCGAAAGATTTTGAATTGAGGTTAAAATTTTTGAGGTTATTTTACTCAATTTTTTTTTATATCAAAGATACTAAAATGACAGGGAATTGATTGTAATTAATTTTACCAGAAAAACATCGTTTTGACTTGTACTTACCTTTGTATATTCAGTGATCGGGATACACGGAAATACCTAAACGACTAACACTTAACCAAAGTCCCGGAAATGTACTAAGTAACTGATATTGTTTGTAAAAATGTTATCGCAAGGCAGTCTCCACTTTATTACTTTATTTATTTAAACTTTATTGCACACATAAAGAAAAATGTACAAATGTCGAATTTAATGCCATAAGCCATTCTCTACCAGTCAACCATTGGGTCAAACTGAGTCATTTGTTTGCTTCGTTCTACCAAGTTAAGCTATTTATAATCTAAGCTCTAATCTAATAAGTTAAGCTATTACGATCACTGGTTGTTATATCTTTTAAATTCATAAAAACGTAGAAGTTTTAAACGACTACAGTTTTGACATGCGGACCCCGTCACAGTACGGGACAAACGCTAGGAGGATGATGAGTTTTCTGGTAGTGCTTATGCTTGCAGTATCCTGTAAACAGAATGCTCGTGTGTTACTATGTACAAAAACGGGAACCTGCAATAAACCGTGTCCCGTAAAAAACTGGACGTAACTGGGAAAGAGCTCTTAAGTTGTCCCGTGGATAGCTAGTTAGCTATAGGAATGCTGGTGTTGAAATGTATACCCATACGCTTTTTTTCATATACTACGACGGTGGCAAACAAGCATACGGCCCGCCTGATGGTAAGCAGTCTCCGTAGCCTATGTCCGCCTGCAACTCCAGAGGAGTTACATGCACGTTGCCGACCCTAAACCCCCCCTCGTTGAGCTCTGGCAACCTTACTCACCGGCAGGAACACAACATTTTGAGTAGGGTCTAGTGTTATTTGGCTGCTGTTTTCTGTAAGGTGGAGGTACTTCCCCAGTTGGGCTCTGCTCTAGAACTGGAATGACATCCACTGGCTGTGCCCTACCACACAAAGCGAGATGACATTCACAATGTCCATACCTCTCTTTTGGACGTAGTTTAAGGATGTACCCGGGTCCGTGTGTGTGTGCTTTAGGTATTGATAACCTCTTAATTTGTTTTTTTTAAATCATAAGTAAGGCAGAAGTCCGAGCG
Source organism: Cydia pomonella (assembly GCF_033807575.1). Taxonomy (NCBI): domain Eukaryota; kingdom Metazoa; phylum Arthropoda; class Insecta; order Lepidoptera; family Tortricidae; genus Cydia; species Cydia pomonella. The sequence continues at coordinate 226,113 of NW_026907892.1, forward strand.
CTAATCACTTAAAATTTACGTCATCATAAGTAGCCTTACCATGAGATTGACACTGATATATTTGCTTAACGTGTGTGTATCTTACTTTTTATATACCTACATCTCACTCGAACTGGAATATTAGTGCATGGTAGTTTGAAAAAGACGTTGATGACAACTTTAGCCATAAGTAAAGTCAAGATATTAAATATCAAAACAGACAAAGTGCCAAAAATATAAGGTCGTGTATACATATTTTTGGCACTTTGTCCGTGTCGATATTTAATACCTTGACTGTACGTTCTCCCACACGGAGACAATGGCGTGCCATCCTAGAGATGTCAGAGGTAATATTAAAGCGATTCCGTTCTATTAAAGTGAATAATAAATAAGGTACATATTACCTTATAAAATATCATTATATTCGCTGAGAATTGGACTTTTAGGTAACTTCCTATTGCACTCGTATAACTACGTACACAATAGCACAATATTATTTAACCAGACACCGCAAACAACTAATCCAGAACAGTCAAGCTACAGTAATTTAAACTTTGCCCCATACGAGATAAGGATATCCGCAGTGCATACAAACTTCTGCAGTTAACCTGACCTGCACTGTTCGTTGCATACAGTTTCTGCAAAGTTTGTTGTTGTATTATTAAATATGCAGCCTTTCTGCATTAATGCTTTGAGTGCGGATGCGGACATTTTCCAGGAAAGGTCAAAACACAAAGTACCGACTAATATGACATTATGCCGACGCCCTTTGGGAATAATGTATTACTTACTTACTCCGTATAATGTCTTACTTACTTACTCATTTGGCTCAATAACCCAAAATGAGACTTGGCCTCCGACACGAGACAGCGCCACTTTTCTCGGTCCTGTGCGACGCCACTTGGTTGACGACGGTGGAGAAAAGCCTGAGAGAGCAAGAGATTAATGACGCACACCTGGCACTAAACCGTGCAGAATGGAAGAAGAGGACAGGCGCCAGCAGACTGGATAATGGCAAAGCCAGTCTCGGTGGAAAACCAAGTGAGAGCAAAAAGATGACCATACAACGCGATTAAGATTAAAAGTGCAATAATTAAGGTCACAATCACAATAATTTTACAATTACAAAATGGCCGGGGTAGGAGACACAGAATATGGGGGACAAAATTTGTCATGTATTTTTTTATGAAAAAGAAATTTTTTAAGGGATTGTTAATATCTCTTAACTTAGAATTACCCCAATATAGATAATTTGGGATTTAGGTATTAAGACACCATGTTGGTATGAAGTTTAGGCATTTTGGGAATATGGTATTTTGAGAAAAAAATTAGGCAGTCCGGGATTCAGGCATTTTGACACTATTTTGTTTTGAGATCAAGATATTTTTGTAACTGGGTAAAATGAAATTAAGGTGGAAGAAAACCAAAGCATTATAAATAGGTTTGCAGTCCATATATGATGACAAAATCCACTGGCATTGAAACCCATTGATTCTAACAATACGGATCAATATAATTTTAATAGTCCTTAAGTGCACTCTTTTACTGTGTGCCTGCAACTTTCACTTAAGGAACATAGTGACGAAAGTAGACAATTACAATCTTACAGACATCATTACATTGATTGAATCTTAACCATTTTTAAAGCTTCTACAATAACTTGATGTACTAAAGATTAATATTAATCAAAATTACAATAGCCAGCCTCATCAATAATCTGCATTATTGCAAACATAAATTAAGTGCTATTAACACACAATCCATGATTCAATTCGCACACAAACAGACACGATAACGAGTTCAATCACCTCCCGACAGGCCCCAGTGACAGCTCCATGTTGAACTTTCACAGACCACAATCACTTAAACGCATATTTACGTATTATTCTAACTACGACGCTTTTTTATATCGGTTTAATGAGCATGAGCACATGTTATTTAATCATTTTGAGACATAGCAACAGAGTTGAGCGAAGCGTAGGCGGCGGCTAGGCCTAAACAACGCGTTGTTATCTGTACGTCTAAATTAGGCACTAACGACCCTATTCGAAGAATGAGATACGATCACGATAAGTTCTGGTTTAGATAAGTTATCATTTAGATATCGTTTGTATGTCGTATAATTGACAGAAGCAGCTCGATTCGGGCAACCAATGTCGGTTTGACGGGGTTATTCCCACTAGTTACCACCAAGTTGTTACTAGTGGTAACCACTGGGAATTTTTTTTCCACCTTTAACTACTGGGAAAAAAAATCCCACTAGTTACCACCAACATGCCACTGATAACAACTTGGTGGTGGTAACTAGTGGGAATAACCCCTTTGAATTTAGAAATATCGTAGATAAGATCTTATTGGGATCACAGTGGAATCGAAATAAACGTCAATTTTTACATGTCGTTTAGTTATCGATCTTTTAAAGATCTTTTCAATATCTTAAACGTGTCTTAATCATTCTTCGAATCGAGCCGTTATTGTGTATCAGAATTTAAGAGCTGTGTCTACCAACAAGCCGAAAACTTTTCTTAGTTAAGTTATACTCGTATGTTTATACCAAAAAATATTTAAAAATAATATCTCTTTCCGAGTACCTACCTATTCATAAAATATGGCGTAACCAAAGTTTAGCTTTTTAAGAGCTTTTAGCTCTCTCTTCTCTATAACAGGACCTTAAAAACAACAGTGCATCTAGACTTTTGTCACTCAAACGAGATCTTATTTTGTTGCATAACAAACCTGCCGAAGAGAAAACTCTTTCTGGCTCAACACTGGTTGGCGGAATCGTTAATAGATGGTCATATGCCTGAGACAAGTAACGCCCACGATCTCCTCCATTCTCAAAGAGAGCCATTTCAATCCTAACATTCGTAAAGAGATCTTCATCTTCATGAGCAGAAGATCTAACGCATTTTTCACTAACAGCCTTTGCAAGCTCAGCATTTAACTCATCGCCTTTTGTCAAAGCAATGTTTTGAACTTCAAGTACATCAGAGTCAAATTCACGTTCATTCGCCTGTTCACCTTGTGAGGTTTGTAGGGGTTCAGCTTGAGATACCGTAATGTTGTTGAGGATTTGGTGCGACTTAGCAATGACACTATTGCGTTGCACATTTCATCGCTGCTTGGCCGCGAAAAAACTAATGAATCTTCATCATTTTGTTGGAGGAAATAACTTTCTCCTTATGGTCTCGTTTTGGCTACATTTTACATGAAAATGTTATTGACGGGATTTCATTTTTGTTTGTAAGTCGCTTATGACAATCTTCCATCCCCTATCCAAATCATAAAATATTCCCCATATAAACAACAACCTCCTACCCCCCCCCCTCCCCTACTAACACCCTTTTACACCCCCCCCCCCTTAGGGGCAAAAAATCTCAAGTTTTTGAATTTTTTTGTTGCGTACTAATACTATCCTACATACCAAATTTCAGCTTCCTAGGACATCAGGAAGTACCCTAAAGGTTTTGATGATCATCAGTGAGTGAGTGAGTCAGTGACGAAATCGGGGTTTTGTAGATATGAATAAAATCGAAAGTATGAGAGCTATGCAATTAATAAATAAAAATAATAAAATAAAATAAATATTATAGGACATTATTACACCAATTAACTAAGTCCCACAGTAAGCTCAATAAGGCTTGTGTTGAGGGTACTTAGACAACGATATATATAAATACTTAAATACATAGAAAACACCCATGACTCAGGAACAAATATCCATGCTCATCACACGAATAGATGCCCTTACCAGGATTTGAACCCGGGACCATCAGCTTCGTAGGCAGGGTCACTACCCACTAGGCCAAACCGGTCGTCACAAGTCTTATTGAGCTTACTGTGGGACTTAGGGTCTCCCCAAACCAGTCGACGCGGAGTCGGCTTTCGCCGAGTGTTTTACACCACACTATTCGCATTTAGCCGATCGACCGTCTCCGCGGTTGGACACCTGCGTTTAGCAGTCTCATCCTCCTTGCGGCCGTAGAGACGACCGATCGCCTGCGACTTGCTATCGCAACAGTTGTAAAGCGACGGTCGGCTCTCCCGTGCTCCGTCCTGCCGTCGAGACGTCAGACAGCACACGTACAGCCGTTGAGTCCGACGAACAGATGTAGGACAGCGGGTGATCGGCAATCGCAAATCTCATTTTTGGAGGCTGGTTGTTAGTAACAACCTGAGTTTGAAATTGAACAGACCTGTAAGATTATTTTCCTTGGTAATTGTTACATATTATATAATAACCTGTGATGATGGATATTTACGTAGACGGGCATGGAAAAAAAGGCTTACCAGCATTTTTATCGTAGCCTACTTGTTGGAATAGAAAAGCACCTACACCAGAAAAAGCGGAGGCGACCGTGGATTGATTCTTTGTGGCAATATAGATTAAGTGAAGGTGAATTTAATTTACGATATCCTCGTTTGAGACTCGATCCAAAAATGTTTTACGATTATTATGGCCGTCATCGGCTCTGTTCGGCCGTCGTCAGCTATGTTCGGCCGTCGAAGACGCTGATCGGCTTCCGCCAGCTCTGACCGGTCCTTATCGTAGGTACTCGGCCGTGATCGGAGCCGTTCAACTCTTTCCGGCACCGTACGGCGGTATAAGGAGATTTATGAATGCGAACGTGTGCGGTAGGCTGCAAACAGCGTCGTACGAATGCGAACAGCTTTACGGCAAAACGCCGTTTTCCCGTCGAAAGACGTCGTTTCGCGTGGGCCGAGCCGATTTACGACTTATTCGCTCTTATTGCGTTGACATAAAGCTTTTTCCGTACGCGATTTGCCGAAACGGCGTCGACTAGTTTGGGGAGACCCTTAGTCAATTTGTGTAATAATGTCCTATAATATGAAGAAAAAAAAAAAAAAAAACCGTAAGAGCGTGTGATTTACATAACGTTTTGGATACATTTTTAGCCTTTCATCAATTTTTAATCAGTAAGTTTTTTACTAATAAGGGTAACGAACGAAAATTAAGCTTTTATGTCCGTTTATTTTATAATGTCCACAAGAAAGTTGCATTACCTTAACTCATACTACAAAAACTACTTTTCTACAACCCGTCTACAACCGATCAATCGCTAACTAATTGCTAGTTACTGGAGAGGGTAAACCAACTATACCGCATTCGACGTCTCGTCCACAATTTGCAATTTGGCAACCCTCCAAAAACTGACGGCTTAGGAAAAAATATTATAACGCGAAAGCATTTTTTTTATTTTTTTGCTATTACGTTCCTTTGTACGTGAATTAAAAAAAAACATAAAGGTTACCTTATAGAAGAGACTAGAAAAAGACGGGTCAATGTACTAAATTTCTCGTGCTAAGCGTCCTTTCTTTAGGTATTGCGTTGGTTTATTTGTACGGATTGACAACAATATCAAGTGTCGATTGTCGGAAAAGCAGGCCGCCAACCGCCCTGGGTGGAGATCTTTGATTAGGAAACATACGGATAGTTTTGAATCCCGTCGTCGAACAGAACTGGACGACAAGAGGGTTGAGCTGAAAGCCCGACCACCAGCGGTGATCAGCTATAATTATATTGATGGTGTCCTCTCGTGCCCGTTGTGCGCACGGGTCTTTGCCAACAAGATCGGCTATGTCAGCCACACGAGAGCACATGAACACCAAAAAAGGAGTTGAAGTAGTCGCCGTGGCCGAAAACGATCAGGAGCATATATAACGTTATCTCTTGAAGGCCGCCAACGCCCTCTGGTGTTGCAAGTGTCCATGGGCGACGGTAATTCCTTACCATTAGGCGACTCGCCTCGTTTGCCTCCTATATAATACCGAAGAAGCAGGCCACCATTTGTTTCAATGTACTTTTTGCACGAGTACCTAACTTTCGTAGGGTTCGGCTCATTTTGAAACACCCATACCGTTGATTGTTGCTTCGTTTCGGGATCGCATGCAGATCCAGGATTCGTCACCTGTATAGATGTTATAAACGGCCTTTGAGTCACCACGGTTATATTTTTTTAACATTTTATTGCACCATTCAACGCGAGCATCTTTTTGCTCCTTAGTTAAGTTGTGCGGTATCCAACGCGAACAAATTTTTTTTACAGCTAAATGATCATGTAATATGCTATTAATGCTAGTCATAGAAATACCCAGAGTCGACTCTATCTACGTTTCCTTTTCCCCGGGTTTATCAGTAGCAAGGTTAATTAGTGTGGCTGCTAAAGTTTCACTTGGGGCAAACCTTGCAATGAATAGTTCCTTGAACTTTTGCCACGTAATACCAGGGTAAATGATCCGTGACAGCCACGTCGACGCTGCTCCTTTCAATGCCTTGCTGATGGCAACAACAAGCTGATCGCCTTCTAATGGAGTATCGGTCATACACACGTCGGCAGTAGTAGCCCAAGACAGTGCATCGTTGTCTTGCTTATCGGGATCGAAGTCTGGAAAAACCACACGCGAAGTGTTGGTTATCGCTGCTGGGCTTCGCAGCGCTTCGATAAGCGCGCGCATTTGCTGGTTTTGAGCCTCGAGGATTTGCTGCCATGGTACGTCACTTCCGGTGCCACTAATACGCGTCTCATTTGCTCGATTAGATCCCACTTCTGATGACGGATCAATATCTTCAGACATTGGGCGTTGCTGGGTAATTCGAGTATTGAGACAATGATGGAAATCAAATGGTTCTTTATTTATTGGATACACAATTATCGAGCACTAAGTAACACAATGTAGCGAGGACAGTTCCGTGGTAGGACCAAGGTGTTCACTCTAGCGCAGTCAGTCGGAGAATGAATCACGTCTTGGCCTGCCCGACTCCATCCTAGCGCACGAAGTGGGGCTAGCTGGTTCGATGTGACGTCAGCTACCCGATCGACCAATCATAGCTGTTCGCGCGCTGCGCTACAATTGAGCGTCCGTACTAATACCCGATCTGTCTCCGACATATATATTATTTACGTTAAAGAACATTTTTTGCTATGGGCCACCGTTTACGAGTTATTTAAGAAAAACTGAAAAAAGGGACCTTTAAACTCAGTCAGTCTATGTGGGCGTCTAAAGAAGGTAGCTGGCAGGGACTGAGGTTACGGGATATTAGCCGTCGACTACAACCACCGTTTCAACATGGGTTCACACAAGCACGAGGTACTGGCACACAGATACTACGCACCGGGAAATTTATAACCGACGCGCTTGATGTAAAAGACAGTGTAGCAATGATTTCGACTGATTTAAGTAAGGCATTCGACTCGATCAATCATCGCGGTCTTATCAAGAAGTTACAAACTAAAAATGTTGAAAATAACTTAATAAAAACGATAGAAAACTATCTGATGAATCGGACAGTGCGAGGCAAGTTTCGCACCACCATAGGAGAAGAGATGCACGTCCCACACGGTGTCCCGCAGGGCTCCATTCTTGGGCCTGTTATTTTCAATTTGTATGTGCACGATATATGGGACGAACATGACAGACTACAAGGTATCAAGTTGTCGCAATATGCAGACGACCTTTGTGTGCTGAACAGGGCAGCCCGTCCAGACCAGGCTACAACCAGAGCAGAATGGGCAGCGGAAACTGTCATCGATTATTATGAGCGTTGGGGGCTGAAGTGCAATGTCGAAAAGACGGACTGCATCATGTTTACCAGAAAAAGGGGTTACAAACCAACGGTTAAACTGAAAGACCAGACTTTGCCGTATAAAAAAGAAACAAAGTACCTCGGAGTTATTTTTGATAAAACAATGACGATGGGACCACACACGAACCTGGTAACGACAAAGGCAAAGCGTATACGTGGAGCCCTTAGCTCAATCATAGGCTATCATGCAACCTGCCTGTTACAACCAGCTCCAGTCTACCTTGAACGAGCTAATAATATGATAATGCATCTAATCAGTCGTATAAGTAAATGAGATGAAAATGTTCGTATAGAGAATATTGCAAAGTGTTTAGATTACTATGCAAATTTAGCTGTATCCCTTGCACGTAGTATGTAAAGTAATCAATAAAGTTGTCAATTACGTGATTGTTTATGGGAGGTTAACACCGTCGCCATTCGACTAGATAACACGAGCACCACACGAGGATCACACGAGTATTTTAATGCCTAATTATGTACAGTTACATACACTGCTTTATCTATAGTACATCCATATCATAAGCTTCAACAAAACGAACTAATTGTATACTTAATAGAAGCTAATTGATGATCAAACGAACTTCTTGAAGTGAAGTTCGATCGATATTATATGAGTCACTTCATTTGAAGATATAATTTTAGATTAACCATGTAGTTTCCCTATTGTACATATAGCATCGCACACATTTAAGAGTAACTATTTTGATTAAAACTGTATATAGTGATCTTAGTATTTTCATCAACAAATCAAGTATTTACATTTGTAGAAGTGACATTTGATGAAGTGGAACTGCTGATGATGAACAGAACGGAACTTTTCAACGATGCATATTAGTTCACGTTTGGCAATTTGTTCTCTTTGCATGTTTGTCAAGCAGTTAGGTTTTCAAGGCACATTTTCGTATTTCTATCCTATTTAGTTTTTTTAAATGTTTATCTGGTCCTTTATTTCATGCATGTTGTCAAATAATTTATCTTAACTACAGTCGAATACCCTATTGCGGGTATCTTACCAGTCAACCATAGGGGAAATCTGAAATGTGTCAAGGTGGGTGCAGTGACAAAACAAACATTGACCAAACATATTTCAAAATTTTTTAACATAAAATTGATTACCTATCGTTATCGTGTGTCCTAAAAATAGCTGGGTATTGACCAGGAATCACAAAAAGGCGGACGCCGGTCCGGTAGTATACCGTGAAACCACACAACCATGGTACAAAAGTTCCCAAATATGCTTTAAAATTAACTCAAATGATTATCTTTTTTTTATTTGTAATAATGAAAAAAAAATAGATAAAAGAAAGAGAGAGAGAAACTTACGGGTTTCCTGCCCAAGGACTGCCACATAAACACCCGGTCTGCTATGTACGCAGGCACTGGTACGATGAAACATGTTGCGTAGGTATTTACCACGCCTTCTCGCACGTAGTATAGTCAAGAAGCGGAACCTAGGCTCCGAAGCAGTAGATACCGGGATAAACTAGGATGAAACAGAGCGAGAAACTTACAGGTTTACTGCCCAAGGACTGCCACATAAACTCCAGGTCTGCTATGTGCGCAGGCAATGGGCAGTAGAAACATGTTGCGTAGGTGTTTATCACGCCTTCTCGCACGTAGTATAGTTTTGGGTCAAGAAGCAGAACCTAGGCTCCGAAGCAGTAGATACCGGGATAATTTGCATGTTTCGCTTAAAAAAATATAATTAATGAATAAAGGTCGTAAATAAAGTATTTTGGCGTACTTTTACTGGATGTTAGTGAGATGACGATATGAGTTGTGCTGGTGTCCGACTTTATTACCTACATATATCATGAGTATCACATGATTATCCACCTGGTTTCTTGAGCTTAATAGTCGCCTCCAAACCTCCCCTTATAGCGACCCCATTCCTCACACAAAGTTTACCTTAAGTTCATATTAGCCTCACTGGATCACTGTTCACTCTGAGTACTGATAACGTGGGTCACAATATACCCGAGACATATAATTATTCTAATAACACCATAAGAACGTTCTTGACTTGATCTAAAAGCAAATATCACTGCCGCGTCGATTTGTTCGCACACAACCTCCTTTTTCCTACTGTCGTTCTCATCTACCCTCTCAACTTCCCTCAAAAAATCCCAATAACCTAGAAGCGGTTACTTAAGTTAAACGTGACTACTAGCGCCATCTACTTCATCAAATGTCACTTTATTGAGTAAAAATGCTTGTAATATTGATGAAAATCCTAAAATGACTATATGTATGCCTATCCTATACAATATGAGAAGCTCCTTCGGTTTCTCGTAGAACCTATCATCAGAACTGGACCTTGACACAAATGTTTCCTAAGAACCTAGCTTGCTACAAACTTAACAAAGAATAAGAATCGCGCGCGTTGAAGAGTTTCGTTCTGGTCAATATCACTAACTTGTTTAAATAAAAATGCTTGATATGTTGACGAGAATCCAAACATTACTGTATGTATTGTAAGCCTATAAGATTTGAGGAATTTCTTCGATTTCTCATGGAACCCATCCTCAGAACTAGACCTTATGACACAAATGTCTTCAAGAACTTTACTTGCTACAAAATAAACAAATAAAACATATCGCGCGCGAATTGGCGAGTTCCATTTTGGCCAGCATCAGCTGGTCGAGGTCAATAACCCGATGAGAGGCTTCACGCTGTGGTACCTTCCGACTCTCGAGTTATAGTCGTTCCGTTGTTGGTCGTTGACGAGCAACACAGTCAAGTCTGTCGTCAAATGTCGTCAAGTGGTGTCAGGAAGGATCGTGGAGGTGCGTTATATTTTACAAAAGTCCGTAGTTGTCCAGACCGGATTAGATTTGAAAGAGAAAGAAAAAAACATACAATTAATAATGCAATATAAATAGAAGAATTTATGGGTGTTTGCTGTGTATATAAGTGCATGTGTACTTATATGTATACGTATGTATATCGTCGTCTAGTACTAGTACCCATAGTCGATCTGTGTAAGATTTTCCCCCCAATATTTATTTACATGTATGTATGTAAAATGTATAATTCTTTATTACTATTTACTTCATACTTTGGCAGACTTAATACGTAATAGTACGCTACTGTAACGCTTATTAAGAGGAAAGATGACGATCGATTCTCCATACAAACGTAGTCCTCATTTTCCTCCCTAGATATTGACATTAATGAAAATATTTTTACAGAATTATATGTATTTTGGTCATAGCATATAAAAGTTAAGAGCGAAAAACAGGTTCCATATTTTTTTTTAATACTCCTAATTCTTATATTGAAAAAATCGAAAAAATGAAACGGTTGGTCATAGCTGATTAAAACACATCTAATTGTGTAAAAAATATTTTTATTAATGGTAAATCCAGAGAGGAAAATGGGGATTACGTTTGTATGGAAAGACGGTTTCGGGGCGGTCGTCCCCTTTCGTCTTAAAGCATCTTGTTTACAGTTGTTATTTCAAGTAGTTGATATAAGCATTTTTCAAAATTATCCCGCATTCGAGGTTACCCCCCAATACACTTTATACTTTAATTATAAACAGTACTGACCATGCTATATGAGATAACTCGATTATTAGTAACAATTAAACAATTAAAGAACCTGATAAAAACTGCAAGCTTTTATCTCTGTGGTGTTTTTTCTAATGCTAAAACGAAATACCAGGGGTGGCCAACGTGATTAGACCCAAGATCTCCTGTTTACTAACGAAACCCTGTGCGATCTACCAATTACATACTTCTTGAAACCTTAAGTGAAACTGGTCTACGTATTTATATTTTTTGCCTTGCCACGATCGACTGGACTTCGATCGCGATCGACCTGTTGGCCACCCCTGAAGTATACCATTATAAAGGTAGTGTTCAGTGGAACTACATATCTTGTAATATGCAATTGTACCTGCTATTGTACGTTTGTATTGGTCACGTTTCTGGTGACCCATGAGACATTAACGATGACTCAGGAGACTTTTTTGTATACATTTTGATTATTTCTCTCGTTTATATTGCAATCATTAATTTAGTAATGAAAATTACATGAAACTGTTTGCTGATGAGTGGAAGTGGACTTGAAATTCAGGTTCTTGTTTTCTACCTTGACATTTTGCGATACTAATTTGACATGCTGCAATGCATTCCGAACGTTAATAAAAATGTAACTTTTAGAAAACGTCTTGGGTCCTCTCACTCTGAGCTTAAAACGATGAATTGCTTATCACATTATGTGAAAATTTTAATACAGGCCTAAGGCCCCTAAGTGAAAATGTCTCTTCGCAAACTAATACGATGTTCCTAAAAATTTTACGTGCATTTTTCTAAAGGAGAAATAAATTGGGTTTTTAATCTTTTTTCTGATTGTTTGATTGCATTGACATATTACCATGATAGATAGAACGTGCATAAATGCATTTTTAAGCGTTATAGATACTTCCGTGGATTTTTGCCATTAGTGACCCAGGAGAAGTATTGATTACCATTGTGAAAAATCAAAGAAAATCTCTCCATTTTTGAATTACCAGAAGAAAAGCGTTTGTGTTCTTTTATATAGTAGACAACCGTTTCTTTCGATTAAATTAAGTTTCATTAGATAAATCGTAGGTAACCCAGCGGACACGTTATGAGTCGTCGCAACATAATAAACAAAGTTGTCAAAATAATGAAATTTATACGTGGCTCGTACCCATTCGCCTACAAAACTTTAATTATAGTTCTACGACAAATCAAGTCAAATATATAATAATAATATATAAAAAAAAACAAGAATTCAAAAGTTATTTTTTAAACTTTCTCAATGACATAAAAAAGTTGATACACATACATAAATTAAACAGTGAAAACAGTAAGTTGGTGGACAAATTAGACGTTCTTGAACATAGAAATTCGTTAAAAGGCTGACTACTGGTGCCTTTACCCAACAGTTCGAATACGAAAACCGTGGGTTCAGAGCCTGAGGAAGAGGAAACGGTGCAACTGTGTGGTTTGTGTGCTGCGGTTGTAAAACTGGCGCAGGAAGCTAGCGGGGCGGAGATTCGCTTCCTTGGATCTCGCATCGGAACTGAAGGTACAAAGCATTAGAAAAGTTCCTTCATTCAACGTTAAGTTGACTACCTACCTAAAATACGTATGTATTTCTTATGAAACATAAATACCGTTTTTTTTTATTTGTGTTTTTCTGAGAGAAGCTATGATTTTTTGAAACTACTCTCAAAAAATAGAATATAATTCCCACCAACGGCTTTCCTGTTGGGTAATGAATAGGTACATGATGGTACATGATACCTACTAATATGATGAAAAATTGTACTATCTATTATTACACGTTTTAATAATGACACATGAGATTTTATTATTGTTTGACTTCGTTTGACATCATGTTACAATTAATGCATGCTCCATCTCTTCTTGATATTAGAATTTGTATGCCAAATCGCAAACCATAGTGAAACATAAATTATTTAACCTATGTTTACAAATAAATATATTTTGATTTTGATTTGATTTTGAGATTTGCTGTGTTTCTAATTCTTTAAAGAGCTTTTAATTACCGTACTAAAAACCACGATTCCAGATATCTATCAGAAATCAAGCCACAACCTGGTATAAAACGTTACGCTCTGAACCACGCTGGCTTGTCTTGTTTCCAGTCGTCAAGTATACTTTTTACGGTAGAAGAACTGAGTTGCGAGACTTGGTTTTTTGATGGCATTAGTTCTTCATGCCCTTCAATACGTTGACAGCCAATACACCTTGCCTAAGCCAGGTGAAGTCCCGTATACTACTCTTTGCGTGTTTTATACCCAAGTCTCGCAATTTGATCACAAATGTATCGCAAATCTGTGTAAGGTTGGCAACCCTACCTGAGACTGAATTAATCCACTTTTAATCCCTGGACCGCCGAACCGACAAACGTACTTGTACCCGTCAGATGCCTAGTGCCGGATTTTCACACAAATATATTTTTGGTTGGTTTTACGAAATAACGCTAACTCTTCAGACTTCTAACAAACTGACACTGTTTGTATGGTTTGCTTGAAAGAGTTAGCGTGATTTGACTCTAAACGATATGCATATTTTGTTTTATATTTATTTATTTTATGTATAACTAACTAACTATCGTGGCGCAGTGATCCAAAGAGGGTCTTGGCCTCCAAAACGAGAGAATGCCACCTGTCCCGATCCTGTGCCACTTCCTGCCATTTGTCGGCTTTGAGTTGGCACAGATCCGCCTGTACACTGTCGCACTGTCTGTGTGTGTGTTTTATGTATATGTTACTTTTTTTTTTTTTTTTTATACTACGTCGGTGGCAAACAAGCGTACGGCCCGCCTGATGGTAAGCAGTCTCCGTAGCCTATGTACGCCTGCAACTCCAGATTAGTTACATGCGCGTTGCCGACCCTAAACCCGACCCCTCCTCGTTGAGCTCTGGCAACCTTACTCACCGGCAGGAACACAACACTACGAGTAGGGTCTAGTGCTATTTGGCTGCTGTTTTCTGTAAGGTGGAGGTACTTCCCCAGTTGGGCTCCGCTCTAGATCTGGAATGACATCCACCGGCTGTGCCCTACCACACAAAGGGAGATGACATTCACAATGCCCATACCTCTCTTTTGGACGTAGTTTAAGGACGTACCCGGGTACCGGGTCCGGGTTTTTTGTTGACTCATAATATAAATTTGTATAAATGTTTTACTAAATGTGTACTCTATTGTAAATAATATCTTTATTTTAGTGTACATAATTATAACATATAGGTCTATTTTAACATTAGTAGTACGGGATTGTTAAATGGATATACATATTTATTACTATTTTACCATTGTTTTATTGTTTATTTAAAATTAGCCTGTTTAAAGTTTAAAATTAGCAAATAACTGTTTAAACAGTTGATTATAAAAATGAGTATATCTCGTTATTATTGTAATTACACAAACCCATTCTGTTAGATGTGTACCTACTATTTAAATAGTGTTATGTTTTATCTCTTTAAATTAAGGACGTAAAACCACCCAAATATATTTGTGTGAAAATCCGGCCCTGTTTTTTACCTGCTCCTCGAGAAACATAACATTGCTTCCTTGGCGCTAGCTAGCCGTGCGCTCGCGCAGCGTCGCCCGGCCGCCCGTGTACCGGCCCAGCGCTCCGTCGAACAACTTACAATATCTGTCAACAAGAGTACATACATCTAAATCAATTTCCGTTTGCTTGACCTCGGGTACAGATTTCTTTACATTTACGTGATTTACGCTACACTTTCGGATTGCAGGCGTTTTAATTGACAATTCGGCAAGCCACTGACGACCGATTATTGGTGTTGTGCCATTGTTTATTACAAATAAATCTAGCATTTTATTAATGCTGTTATACTTAACATTTGTACGCAATATACCTAAAGGTTTAATAACACTTTTATCATAAAACCTAAGTGAAATTGCACACGATTGCAAAGGTAAATGACTAAAAAGTTTTCTGTAAGTATCCCCGCTTATACATGCACACGCACTCCCCGTGTCTACTTCCATAGGTACTACTTTGTTATCTATAGTGATAAGAACGCTCACCGCAGGATAATTCTTTAAAGACATCTGGTACATTGGCTCCTCCTCGGAAGACACGTCCTCTTCCTCCTCAGCCTCAAACGATGACTTTATTCGTCAGGTAAGTGGCAAGTAGCTTATTCAGGACTTTACTTGGACGTTTTACCAGGCCAGTACAGCGGTGTCACGCACACGAATTCGAGCCAATCGTGCATTCTAACGCTACAACGCGATTGGTCGATGAGTTCGCATCACGCGCGCGATTGGTCGCAACTAGTTGCGCTAGACTGCACGATTAACTCGATTTCGTGAGTGACACCGCTGAACTAGTACCATTCGTAGTGCCCGTAAGGCCCGTCCTTAGATATGTCAATGTGTCCCGCCCATATGTCGGTTGTCTTTGCACTGTGCGAGCGAGAAACCAATATAATCAATGCATGTAAGATAGAGCTAGGAAATGACGGGTCAGTGTATGATCATACGTACTTAAAAGTTGAAGGTAGAAAAAGACTATTCGTTTTTCGTAATTTCTGAAAAGAAGCGGACTAGATAGGCTCGATTTGTACAAAAGTTAAAGGTCCTATAAAAGAAAACAATAAAAATAAACACTTTATCCACGAGTGTCAAACATTAGTTTACACTAGTGATTAGATTAACCCCTCTCTCATCGGATCCCACTGACCCATCTCCTCTCACTCCTGGGCACTTTCTAATCGGACGGCCACTCACTTCTGTGCCGTCCCAAACCGTCACTACTATGTACTCCAACAGATACGAGCGCACAGAGCAAATGAGACAGCACTTCTGGCACCAATGGCGTCGAGAGTACATAGCAGAGCTTCAGCAACGCACAAAATGGAAGACCAGACAGCAAGAGCTTCGAGTCGGGGACCTCGTCATACTAAAAGAAGATCAGCTACCTCCTCTTCAGTGGCGGCTTGCACTAGGTGGTTTAACAGATATGATTGTGACCATTTATATAGGTATTCATAATAGGAATAAAAACGGCACGGGAAAAATTACGGGACGCGATATTTTTATACATTTCAGCGATAATTATTACTTACTATAACTTAAATTTCCAATGAGTAGATGTTGAAAACTTAGTTTAATGACAAATGTGTAAGTGTGTGTGTTTGTGTGAGTATGAGTAAAGTGGAAGTAAATATAACAATGAGAATCTGTAACATATAAAAAAAACCTTTGAATTAAAAAATTAAAAGACGCATACTAACGTATCTTATGATACTAATGCAGTTGTCGTAAGAATTGCTAATGACAAAAAGTACAACGTGAAATTGCGTCCCAAAAATGTGCATCAAACCATGAAATTAACTACAATGTTTTCAATTTTGTAAAAACTCGACACTTACGCAAATACTTTAAAATACATCAAAAAAACGTTGCCAAGTTTGCAAAGTGTCGTCAGGTCTAATGAGATTGATCCAAATTCTCGAAAAATAGCAAAGCAGTATTAGATTAAAAACACTACGCCTCTGCAATGCTTAACGGGCTGCAAAACTAATGAATGGACCATTATTTTCAGCAAAGGGCATCGTTCCCATAGGAACTAAAAAAAGAGATTGATTACTTAGGTAGGTACTTTTGCTTTTGACATCCCCTCAGACATGTATCTTAGTAGACCACTCAACACACTGACGTCACCATGCCATGCCATGTTTCACCAAATTGGAAAAATATTTTTGAACATATTTTATAATTTGAATTAGTTTTACTTTAATATTTACATACAGGACCGCGCCCAAAGACATAACAAGATTTCATCGTGTAAAGTATTTTCTGGTTTGTTTAACTAAAGCTAATTTTTGATAATAAGGGGAAATGAATAAGAACTACTAAATCGATTAACAAGTTTATTAAAGAGAAACAAGTCAGTTATTAATATTATATCTGGGGTATTAGTATGTTTTAAATATTGTCCATCTCATAAAACACTGAGGTATCAGTGTCATTGCATAATTATATGGTCATCACATAATTAATTGTTGGTTGGTTCGGACAGCGTCACAATGACAGTGTCTGTCTCTTTGACATGTGATGTTTACCTAATATTATTACATGGATAACGCCATCCGTCAAACGTAGTGTAGTATTTACGTGCATTAGGTACATGGGATTTCTATTTCTTGTATATCTTTAGGCATGCCCAAGGAAACAAAGTGGGTCATGGGAGCTTTTCGGGCCTGATACGCTGCATTAATATATAAGCTGGTGATGTAACGTTCGGTAGTCAGCTGCACCTGCATTACTGTTGCGGCGTCATTGTAGCCGTCGATGTATCTGTCAATTTTCTTAATCAAAATGAGTGACGGAATGGACGTCAACGTCACAATCGCGACAGTAAAGCGGCGACGAGTGTCACTCATTTTATCAAGGAAATTGGCGAAATCTGCATCAGCAACGCAATTCATAATCCGATCCTTGAAAGGAGTGTTTCGTGTTAATCTGTTAAGCATTTTCTCATCTGCATTAAGATAAGACGCCGGCCATGCCTTATGAGGGCCCTGCTAGAATGACGCACATGTTTCACAATATCACCCTTATATTCACTATGAACCAACGACGCGATGTATATGAGGATGAGCGTACGAATCATCACGGCGTCATCGTGCGTGCGTCCGCCACGAGCGCTCGCGGGCTACTGAAGTAAGCTGAAGTTTTGAATTTGGAATCCTGTTTGTTAGCGCAAGGATATGTTAAAAGCGGCCAGTAAGTTTCTATAAGGTTTTGTTTAGTGTTTCACTAAGTTTCGTAGACGTTTTAGTAGGTAATTAAGGTTTTTTTAAGAAATCGTCGCCCACTTAGTACTTTAGACTTGTTAAAACGAAGGGCTGAAGCGTCTCCACCAACGTCATATTTCTATATAAATGTCTATTATTTAGAATGTATTTATTTCATTGGTTTTCCCATGTAGAAGCAACGTTAGTTTGTTTCGACTGTATTCATAAAAATAATTCATGGAAAATACTTATTTAACATGTTTAACAATTTAAAGAAACAATGACATGTTCAGTGTTTTTATTGTCAGCTGTATTGAACTTATATGTACCTACTCAGGATTTGATTTATATGTAATGGTACTTTTATCGTCAAAAAAGGTATACTTTATATAAGTTGTTAAAAATGTCAAATATGCGACGGTTTTTTCTTTGTCATATAGACATAAACAAGTAATAAAGTTAATTTAATTTTTATGGATATCAATTACAGAGTGAATTTCAAGTTGTCGAGGCGATAAAACGAAGAAAAATAACTGCTCTATATTGGTAATTTGCATGAATATTTCAGTATTCATTCATTTCTTGCTTCCATGTTTCTTTTTATATAACCTACCTGACCATTTAACCTACCGGGAGGGCGATTAGAACTTTATAGTCTTGTTATGAAACTGGTATTGGACGACCGGTGTGGCGAAGTAGGTAGTGACCCTGCCTATGAAGCCGATGGTCCTGGTTTCGAATCCCGGCAAGGACATTTATTTGTGTGATGAACACCGATATTTATTCCTGAGCCATGGGTGTTTTCTATGTATTTAAGTTTATGTATATATATTATATATATCGTTGTCTGAGCCCATAACACAAGCCTTCTTGAGCTTACTGTGGGGCTGAGTCTCGCAATCGCGCGCTTGATGCGAACTCATCAACCAATCGCATTGTGGCGTCAGACTGCACGATTGGCTCGAATTCGTGTGCGTGACACCGCTGTACTGGCCCCATTCTTGTTGCCCGTAAGGCCCGTCCGTAGATATATGTCAATGATTATACCTATGTATTATCTTATCCCTTTAAACGAGCAATTCTTGTATATATATATATATATATATATATATACAAGACTCGGGCTGCGGGTCAGCCGCATTCGAGGGGAGCCAGTGCTGTCAAACTGGTCTAACTTGACAGACATTCAGACGTTCTCTCAGAGTAAACACAACAATTGAAGCGAATATATATATATATATATTTCTGTGATCTCGGAAACGGCTCTAACGATTTCGCTGTAATTTGGTATATGGGGGTTTTTGGGGGTATACAATCGATCTAGATTAGTCTTATGTTTGGGAAAACGCGTGTTTTCGAGTTTTCATGCGTTTTTCTTTCGACGCAGAATATGGTCGCTAATTTCGTGTTACCGTCCACTGTCCGTCTGGCCCAGCGGGTTAAGACGCGGACGTCTAGAAACGAGTGTTACGGGTTCGAGTAATGGATCTGATCTGTCAGGGTCAAAAGTAACATTTTTGGTTGACAAAATGCCACTTTTGACAATGTCAGATCAGATCCATAACTAATCCTGGTCATTATATCATAACCTGTTATTAAATTCAGAATACTCCTGAAAGTAAAAAAAAAGTGTTTAGCATAAATAATTATATTAATGTATTATTCAATGTTGGTAAGACCGACATGTGAATTTTTAATTAAATAAGTTTTTGGCAAAAAAAAAAAATTTGTTACAAGCTTTTATCGCTGACTCTACTTTTTTTAGACCGGCGACTAATACTCATCGAGCTAATTCTAAAATCCCCAAACACAACTAGGTGTCGTTGTTTCATCACAGAGTTCTTCTGTCCATCTGTCTCCATCATCAGATCAGCTCGATGGTAACATAATATTGCATTGTCACCCAAATTACATATGTATGCATATTTTCAGCTTCATTCAAGTCGAGAAGTGGGTAAAATTTAACTTGCAAGATTTAACTGGTATAAACATAGTAAGAGATACATAGTAACAGTTACATTGCAAGTTAAATAAAAGCTTGTAAAAATAATATGGCTTTACCAAAAATAAAAGCAAATCATCACTTTTATTTATTTATTTATATAATCTTTATTGCACAATACATGAAGGTACAAATGGCGGACTTAATGCCTTAAGGCATTCTCTACCAGTCAACCAATGAGTTAAACCAGAAAGATTAAGTAGGTGCAGTGTCTTCTAAAGTAAATGAATTTGTAACCGAGACTATATATGAATATAAACTATATATTGATAAACTTACACATATACTTAATACAAATAAACATACATATATTAATACATACATAATTATACCAAGTGTGCATAACCTTAAAAGTAAAAAAATTATGGCTCCGTAATTTTGCAAATTTTCTTCGTTTTATTCTCGCTCGCCAATTGTCTATTTCGGGCCTGAAGGCATAGTACGAAATTTCCTTGTGTTTTCTTCGTTGTAATCACGTTGGATATTACTTATAATACCATAACACAAAACTTAAACTGAATAATTAAAAGTTAACAAATTCCTTAATAATTGTTTTAGGAATCTGAGCCAAGTTTTGGCGGCTTAAGGTTTGTATTATAACTTAACAATATTTAAATTTGTGTTTGGTGTTAAATTTACGTATAAAATATGAAGCTCATCGTACTTTGATTAATAGGTACTTTTAAACTAGTAACTTGTTTACAAAATACAAGCGTATGTTGTTTATTTATAGTCTGTAAAAGTATGGTTTTTATGTCTTTGTTTAACAATGGTGTTCCGGACCTTTGGGAGGCGTGTGCGGAGCCGAAGCCAACACGTAGAGGCCCTTTTGACACTTTAATGAAATATAAGTGGTACACCTAGCGGATGTTGCCCTTACCCGCGTCATGGGACGCACGCAGAGGCAGCACCCGCCAGGGTGTAAGGACTATTTGAGAGTATGGTTATTATGATTAGTAATTATTCTTGCTAATAAGCTTATTGCTTGAGTACTAATTCAATAAACGCTACCTATGCGGCTTGACCATTTTTTCATAGTGGCACGCGCCTTTGCGGTTTTTAAACAATAGATAAGACGATAATCCGTAGAAGCTCACGGAGGAAAATAGAAACTATAGCAGCAAGTAAATTGTTAGTATCAATACGTATATAATGTCACTCCTTTTAACATGTGTAGCTTGACTGTAAGTGTTAATTTAAGGAATAAATAAAAATAATAAAATAAACTGAAATCATCAACCATTTACGTAGGTAATTTTAGTGTAGGTATCGTTCCAAAACTGACAAAACGAATACTTATTTATAAAATCACCTCATCTCATTGTATACCAAAACGTCGTCCCTCATTATACAAACCAATTACTCACTAACAGAATCCCCGCGTAACAAAATCAATTTAAACTTCATACCTAATATTCGGAATATCTCATTTGCATCCATACTTTATTACACACAATCGCACGCATTCAATAAACCAACGCCCACTTTAAAAACAAATAGTTCCCAGAAAAGGGCTTTCATAACTCTGGCAAATTGACACCTTGTTCGTCCGTTGCAATTCTGGACAATTTGCGGGCTCTGTAAGTGGCCCATTACTACTAAACCAACATAACATTACAATCGAATTAAGCTAAAATAAACCCTATTACCTTCAAAATAAAGTTCTCGCTCTTAGCGCGTGTGTGGTGGTAGTGTTGTACCCCGGAGAAATATCGATGTATACATTCGATGGTCGGCGATTTTGTATTTTTTTCTCAGCACGAAAATATCAATGTGAATTTGTTCAGGGCCAATTACTGTCTTCGAGATATTTGAGATCACAGTTGAACAATTTTATGCCAAAAAACTGGTTTTCTTGCCATAACTTTTATGTTAATTGGTTTAAAATTAAAATGTAGATTTCGTACATGTAAAATCCTTTACAGCAACCGAGTAACGAAAAAAGTGTTTATAGACAATGTTTTAAAATTGAAAAAATAAATGTTTATTTCTTTCAAAATCCGGCAGACCATAATGGAGATAAAAGATGGAAGTTTTATAATTCTATCTATAGTGCAAACGTAGGAGTAACGACTCAAAACATGTCAAAAATCGATGAAAAAAATCGAGAAAGTCGGAAGTTCCATACAGGGTGATAACTAAAAATTTAACGTTAATCGGTCCATCAAATGAAATTTATTCCCTCCCTTAAAACTTTCACAATCAATCGTCAACTTCGTAACAGCCATTCTTCGCAACGTCATTGGCATTATGAATCAATACTTATTTATAGCTCAAAAGCTTTAAACAGACTTTGTTATGTGTAAATATATAAACACAATCTATATTTAGCATTTAGGTTGATGGGGCTACCTTGAGAGAATGGATGCCTAGCAGGAGGACGTGCAGGCGGACGCCCTAGGTATCGCTGGAGCGACATGGTGGAGGTGGATCTGCGCGAACTAAAAAATATGTAAAACTGTATGTATTTTATATGTAAAACCGATAGTTTATCTATACAATTAAAAAAAATATGCGGAGAGGGCGGTATAAAAAGGAAAATTATAATGTATGGAGAAAAAAAAATTGTATCAAAAACGAAACCGAGCATCATTTTTAATTTTCACAATTCAGGCATTTCCACAGCTGCAGCTCGTTTTAAAATAGAAATAAGTGAAAGTTTTTTCTCTAAACATTATAGTTTTCATTTTTTTAACGTTAATACTGATTTTGAAGTTATATTTTTTTTAATCATTCCCTATCGAAGGCGAAATTAGCAATGTCCCACTTTTCTCGATTTGAGGCGAATTGCGGCGTTTAAAAATCCAAGTCGCATACGATCTTTGGCGATGAAAATCCTCTTTATTGCATAACCTCTGAAAAAATGTACATGGTACAATATACATTTTTTTTCATGAAGATAGATGTAAACAACAGGCGGCTTTAGTATTTTTCGTACTATATAGTTTTTAAATAATATATAGTACAATTGACTAAAATATAGTACATAATCATAATAATATATTTAAAAAAAAAATACATGTCAGGGTTACAGTATGTAACTACAATATTATAAAATGTTAAACTAGGGTAACGGCGGCTATTAACGCGGGTATCAAAATCGACGTCTAACACCGCGGTGTTTACAAATACGCATTTTGCAAGCAAACAGATCTATTCCCTAAGAAATAAAGCATACACAAAACAAGCTCATTCATTGGTCTATCGTGCCCATTAGTGTGCATTTGTGTGAGTGTAACAAAAAACTCGCGATTCGTCAGTTTGTGCGACGGCGGCGCAAGAACCGGTTGTTCCATACAGACGCGTGACACCACAGGTAAGTGCACTCCAATCTTACTTAGTGTTTTACGTAATAGTTATGGCAAATAAACTAGTGCAATGCCTTTTAAGAGGTTGTGTATTGTTTTCTACACGATTTTGAATTACTTTTAACTTAGTTTTTGACCCGGAAATACGTTTAAAATTGAAAATAAAATACTTTAAATGAATATTTTGACCATATTCCGCATAGTTATTAAATTTAGTATAATGTAGTATACATTAGATTAATTTTATTTATGAATATAAGATTTGTATGCCCATTAGCTGGCTGAATACACTGTTCTTTCAAATGTATTTAATAACATCCACTTGACTGTATTCTAACAAATATATGATTTGATTGATTTGATTGATTGATATAATTTAAAAATTTTGTTTAAGTTTTAAAAGATTTAATTTCATTTAAAGTCGTGTGTACATATTTTTGGCACATTTTTCGTATCGATAGTTTCAGACGTGACCGTACCAAAAAAAGTCCAAAAACATTTGACATTGACAATTGCTCCATAAAAAATGATCTGTCATAGGGATCATCATTGGCCGCGTCAGGTATAAATAAACGAACTATAGAGTCCGTTTAAAACTATGCACCGACTTGAAAAGTACAAAGTGTCACTATGAATCATATTTGTCACACTTTGTCATTGCAAATGCTGCGCAGAGTTATCTTGGTCCGAGTCGTTATAGTACGTGTCATCCACGATGACGCGCAGATTTGTCAAATCTAGCCTTTAATAACATGGCAATACGAGATAAGGCACGCGTTTTCGTGAATGACACGATCTGTATATATAGGACGTGACGGCTTCTAAGACAGACGACAAAACCGTCACCATCTTAGGCCCGCTCAAGTAGCCAACATAGCCAACATTAGTTACTGTCATACGCAAGTCATTCGTAGAAATGGAAACGTCAGCTAGAATTTAAATTATAACATTTATAACAAAATCCCAAATTATTCCATTACAAACAGCTTATAATGGAATAATTGGTTGATCCATAAATACCCATTCACTTTCATAACACAGCAGCAAAACTCGACCCCACCGATGTCACATTTCGCACTGAGATGTCTCCGCGCGCTCAATCTAAGGTTGGTAATGTAAACAACCATTTTATTGTGGGTTTCATCAGTTGCGACGCTAAATCAGCCAAAGAACTCCTGTGAGTAAGTCCTCAATATCTCTGATCTGGAGTCTGGACAAGTTCACAGAGAACCTCTTTATGAGGGCAGCACATGCCAAATCGCTGTGGAGATCCACAGGGGACCCCCTGAGATGAGACCTAAAAATTCCCTTGTTCTAATATAGGTACTGATAATACGAGCGTCTTCTTGTTTTTAGTAGGGTTACCAAAAACGTGAACACCATCAGACAAGTGCACCGCCGCGCAGTCGAACGAGCAAGACTTGTCAGCCCCCGAGTACACGAACCGTCGCGAAACTTCTGGCTGCTGCTGACTACAGTATTTGCCGCTTCACTGGATGATCCATCAGATCAGGATGAAACCCCGGCTACGTTTGCGACCACTTTTCAGTCAGAGTGAGATAATACAATAGTTTTTTATCCTTATTTATTTGTAAAAAAGAACGTCGAATATCGTGGGTCGTGCTGTAGAGAGCAGAAAAAATCGTTCTCGAGAAAACGCAAAAAATTGACTAATAATTTGGTCAGAATGTGGTCAGGATAATAATAGGAAAGACCGGTAGAATAAGCTCATCGTCGTTGGCGACGAGTGCCAGCATCTTATTATATGTGCTGGCTACTGTTAAAATTACATTGCCGAATATGGTCGTGTATGGTGGGAAGACTGGGAAGTAGTTTTTTTGCGAAAATGGCTCATGTTTCGTCCTGAATTAAAACTCCACCGTTTTCCAATAAATCTTGTAAATAAAAGGTTATGGAACTTAAAGCATGTATTTTAATGATAAATCCTCCTCCCCTCCTTTTTCAATGTGCCTATACATTATGTGACCAACAACTATGTTCCTCCATTTTCAATGTGCCTATACATTATGTAACCAAAAACTATGTTCCTCTATTTTCAATGTGCCTATACATTATGTGACCAACAACTACGTTCCTCCATTTTCAACGTGCTTATACAGTATGTGACCAACAACTATGTCCCTCCATTTTCAATGTGCCTATATATTATGTGACCAACAACTATGTTCCTCCATTTTCAATGTGCCTATACATCGGAAACCTTTTTTAATTAAAAGAGTAGTATCCTTACCCCATAGACCCATATCCAGGCTCAAATTTTCGTCCCCCTTCATTGAACGTCTGTATCTCTTAAATTTATTACCTTGGTCATTCCAAATTCTTTGCGTTCTGGTAGGTTTCATTAGAAAATAATAAATATTCTGCTCTTGCTTGCTTTGGATTCTACCCCCTGACGAATAATAACAATTCATACTATATAGAAGCAGAAAAATAAGTAAAAAAAAGTGGTAATAGAGACGACAATAGATGTCGCACTCTACTTTTCATTTAGAATACAAGGAAAGTAAAATACATGTGCATTTAAAAAAAAACGGCTAGGTATAATATAAACTTCAGTAGTATATCTTGAGGGAACTTTTAATTAACAATTTAGGTAAAAATATATTTATTTATAAAATGGGAAGTTAATTATCAGAATGGAAATTATACAATAAATCCATTTAAAAACGAAATTTTAATTGCTTATCGTAAAAAAAAGATAAGAACGTACTTAGAAAGTACAGTGCTCTAATGCAGAAAAGCAGGGGCGTAGCTACCGCCCTATCTGCCCCCCATGGGCCCCCAACGTGCGTTTTTGTGAGAAATCTTTACCCTTCCTAAGGGCCCCCAAACAATTTTTTATACGGGGCCCCACCAAGGCACGCTACGCCACTGCAGAAACGTATCATTTTCTGCACACTTTTTAGAATAACAACGACCCACTTTCAGAGAATAATAATAGACGGACTAGAGATTACTTCGCTTTTGATTTTCATCCTTAAATACATACCAATATGATTTTTCTCTTCGGACGTTGGACCAATTGTCGCACAATTAAACACCTTCCCACGGGAATCTTTTATTCCAACACATAGATCTGACTCTGTAGGTTTCGTCTCCGACGACGTTAGATGTCCTACTGCCCAAGCGACATAAAATACTGTAAAATAGATTTTATCAAAAAAATTAAAGTTTTATAAGATTCGACCAGAAACGTATGATCATTGTCAAGAGGGCGCTCTGTTAGTCTCCTGTATTGGATGAAAGCAGTTTAGTTTCGTATTTTATGAAAAAATCTAGTTTTTCTTCTCCGACGACGTTGGAAGTCCTACTGTCCAAGCGACATAAAATACTGTAAAATAGATTTTATCAAAAAAAAAAAAAGTTTTATAAGATTCGACCAGAAACGTATGATCATTGTCAAGAGGGCGCTCTGTTAGTCTCCTGTATTGGATGAAAGCAGTTTAGTTTCGTATTTTATGAAAAAATCTAGTTTTCTTCTCCGACGACGTTGGAAGTCCTACTGTCCAAGCGACATAAAATACTGTAAAATAGATTTTATAAAAAATTAATTTAGCAAGTAGCAAGTACCAGGGCCTCATGAGTTACGAGGAGGTGTCGCCGACCGGCCGGCCGCGGCCCGGGGCGGGCCGGGCGCGTAACAAGGTATGCTCGCGCGTCTTGGCTATATACTTTTGCTGTAATTTGTTTACCTAAATTAAGATTTATTTTTGTTGACTCGTAGGAAAAATATTGTATGCAACGTTGTATAAGTAGGTCAAAAAATTCTCGTAGCGTATTCCTTTACAATGTTCGCCTACGCCTTCGGCTCCGGCTCACATTGTAACTCACGCCACTCGCCTTTTTTGACCCTTCTTATACAACTGTTGCATAAAATACTATTATTAGAACCAGTGTACAAATACAAAGTATCATAACAAACCGGTGTAGCGGTTTCGAAGAAATTAACAAATTACCATTTTTAGGGTTCCGTAGCCAAATGGCAAAAAACGGAACCCTTATAGATTCGTCATGTCCGTCTGTCTGTCCGATTATGTCACCGCCACTTTTTTCCGAAACTATAAGAGCTATACTGTTCAAACTTGGTAAGTAGATGTATTCTATGAACCGCATTAGGATTTTTACACAAAAATAGAAAAAAAACAATAAATTTTGGGGGTTCCCCACTCAAAAAATATTTTTTCATCAAACCCATACATGTGGGGTATCTATATATGGATAGGTCTTTAAAAATGATATTGAGGGGTTTCAAATATTCGAGAGACACTTCCAAAGTGGTAAAATGTGTCCCCCCCCCCGTAACTTCTAAAATAACAGAATGAAAAATCTAAAAAAATATATGATATACATTGCCATGCAAACTTCCACCGAAAATTGGTTTGAACGAGATCTAGTAAGTAGTTTTTTTTAATACGTCATAAAATAAAAATTTTTTTTTCATCAAATCCATACGTGTGGGGTATCTATGGATAGGTCTTCAAAAATGATATTTATGTTTCTAATATCAGTTTTTTCTAAACTGAATAGTTTGCGCGAGGGACACTTACAAAGTGAAAAAATTTGTCCCTCCCCCCCTGTAACTTCTAAATAATAAAATAAAAATAAAAATAAAATAAAATAAAATATTTTTATTTCAGAACTATAAAAATTCCATAAAACATTGTTAGTACCATCGTTATAGCTAGGGGTTAGTAAGTACATTAAAATCAAATCAGCAGTCACCGCAGCCTATGGACGCCTTCAACTCCAGACGACCCTTTAAAAACTTGTACACTGCTTTTTTGAAGAACCCCGTACTGTAGCCCCTCGGGAAAACCTCGGCAGGGAGCTCATTCCACAGCCGAAGAAGCGTCCGTGAGAAGAAACCCTAACCCGGATAAAGCACCAGGTCTCATACTCTGCAATTTGTTATTTACGAACTGTTAAAAATACAATTTGTTGTTTACCGAAATTTTCTGATTGTTTTAACTTTAATAATATCGCACAAAAATGCCAAATGTTTTAACATGTTGCATCGTCGTGTAGGTAATGGTGATAATTTTATGAACAATTGAGACGCTGCTTCACACGCATTTTTAATTTGTTGTGAAAAACAACCTTCAATTGAATAGCGCGCGTCCCGCAAACTGTTTCTGCGAAATCAATATTTAAGAGCTTACTTACCTAGGTATTTTAACGCTACCTTCACTTTTAATATTACAAATGGCTGTGACCACAAGGTCAACTGGAATTCAAACCGATTAGTACCGAGGCTTACCGTAGGTACGAACCCCGAAGCGCGCGCGTGGAAAACTACCCCTCGTACCGCTCAGACTCGCTAAATCAAAAAAACTCGCTCACGTTATGGGTCGCAAGGTTTATAATCACCTCCCAAGCGAAATAGTTGCTGCTCCTAGTGCGTCGGTGTTCCGAATAAAACTAAAAAACTGGCTTGCCGAGCAGACTTTTGCGTTGATTTAGGATAGGATACACATACTTTTGTACTGTATTTTTGAGTAAAATTATGAATACCTAATTATTTATCTGCAATATGTACATATGTACTTAAGTCTAAATTTATTGTGACATATTTATGATATTATGATAATGAATGAGTTTCCCAATGCCTATTGCGGCTGTTATGCGAGGGACAGCACATCAGCTCACCGTGTTTCACTAATGAATATTAGGTAACTAAAGTAACCCAGCGATATCTAAATAGGGTAATGCTGTCCATTATCTGTAATTAAGCCTACACCGTTTCGCAAGATGGAAGATAACATGACAAAATAAGTTCACATATCATACGTCTTAGTTCTGCGGCGGTCGGAAGCAATTCATTAAGAGCAGGAGCAACGGGCCGAGGACAAACTAGAGTTTCACACAATTTTAATAGTGTTACAGTCATCAGGAGGTGATGCTTAATTTGTTCTATAGGAGAAAAAATTACGGAACTTTTGGTAGCATCTGTAATCTCGATACATTTTCTCTTGGCATTGTCGATGTAAGATTGCCATCTTGGCTAAGCCCCCCGAAGACTCATAAATTAAGTTTTATTCTCCGGTCGATCACGCATCGACTTTCGAAGTCATCAAAAATGATGTGCGCGAATTGCGACGTCGAGTTGCGGAAACCTAGCCCGCGAATACGAATACGACTATAAACACACGAGGGCAAACCGTAAAATTAGTTTAATGTTAGTATGTCTCACGATAGTTTAAATTCGATTAGTTGCTAAGTATCTAAATCTATTTATTCACCTAGTATAATTTAAGGGTTGGAAACACACCCCGAATTTATTAATACACTCCATTACACCCTTAGTAAAAATGTGACACATTAGTCACGAAAATACACGAACTCCGTCCTTGTTTCACGTATGAATTAGTAATGTCGCGTCACGTCTCTCACCGTCTGTCGCCAATGTAATACGTGATTTGTAAGCAGGGGGTTGTCTTTTAGGGGTTAGTATTATTTGGGTCAAAAGCAGAGTAAAAATAAAATATAAAAAGAAAGACTACCGCGAAACCCTTTTAATCTTTATATACAAACGTAGTGGCCATGTTCCTCTCTATAAAATAGTTTTAAATTTATCTCCAACGTTTCGAGGACAGCGAAAACGGGACTCTGAGAACTCCGCCCCGTGGTCTTAGAGCGGAGAAGACTCTGAGATCACGGGGAGTTCTCCGCGTCCCGTTTCTATTTATGAGTTAATAATTTTACACTGTGCTCCTTCGTTTGTGTTTTTAAACAATCATTATTAACTATTAAGCGGTGGTGGCCGAGTGGATATGACGTCCGACTTTCAATCCAGAGGTCGTGGGTTCAAATACTGGCTCGTACCACTAGCTTTTCGGTGAAGGAAAACATCGTGAGGAAACCTGCATACATCTACGAAGAAATTCAAAGGTGTATGTAAAGTCCCCAATCCGCATTTTTGCCACGGCTCATGGGAGCCTGGGGTCCGCTTGGCAACTAATCCCGAGAATTGGCGAAGGCACTAGTTTTTACAAAAGCAACTGCCATCTGACCTTCCAACCTAGGCCTTATTGGGATTAGTCCGGTTTCCTCACGATGTTATCCTTCACCGAAAAGTGACTGGTAAATATCAAATGATATTTAAAAAATATCACATCATCACAACAAAAACTGCCAAATATAAATTTTACTTTAAAACAAACATATCAATCGGATATGCAGCGGTTAACCTTTAAAGTGAAATATCAAGATTGTGCACTCAAAAATAATGATAACAGGTTGCATGCATTGTTCTAAACAAACTACTGTTAACCACAGTACATTTTCTGTAAATTCATTAAAATTCCTCTTTCACCTGTCGATCTCAGAGCACGAAGCCGAATTTACCTCGCTCCAGCTCCAACACCGCTGAAAAGTCATTGACACGCGCCTGTTGTCGAAATCAGACGTTCATTCATGGCGCTAAATATAGCGACCGACTTCTTACTTGCGAGTACAATATGCCCCAGATCGACTGAAAGATACGAGGAACTATACAAAGTATACTTATACTATTCAACACTGAGGATGGTTTTAAGCCTAATAAAAACCATATTGAAAAATATTTTGTATAAGCCGGCTTACTTGGCTGGCGCGATAACCATAAATGAGTCTTGGCGAGCATGTGTTTATTCTTGTAAAAATAATCGCCTACAGTATATCTACATAATAGTGTGAACAACAATGATTAAATATATATCTCTCACGCAGTATCTACTCGGTATTTTTTTTTTTATATATTCTTAAGTGAAAATATAATTCTTGCCGCCGGTCGGACTCCCGCCTAGTTGGAAAATATTATGTCTCTTATGTATGATGTAGGTAGATAATTAGAGATTAAAAAACTGATATACTGCTAACCGACCTGCCAACCAATTTTCTCTACAAATCTCATCTGTTTAAACTAAGTGGGTCTTTTATAACATGGTGAAATTGAAAACTAATAAAGTTGTAGGCGAAAATTGCCAAAGGACTGCCCTTGTGTATGACAAAACAACGGTATTTTGCTCTCAGAGTCAGAACAAGCAAACGTCATAATAGCATAGAAGTTTGACGTTTAAAATAACACTTTCACAGTCTGTGGCTGACAAAATGACTGCACAGTTAGCTTGGTCTGACTCTACCACCAGCTCAGTTTTATAATATTTTCGAGATAAAACTTTTATAACCGCAGTAATAAATCTAAAGACGTACGCATAATAAAACGTAAAGTACGTAGAATATAAATATGTAAAAGTAATCCTCAGAAGCAAAGTTCTCAGTCTGTTAGTCTCAGTTCACATTAAAATAGTTTGCTGACAACTTTTTAAAGATTTTTACGTTATTGTGAATCAGCTTTTTAATTATTGTCATATTTATCATATAATTTTTATTACCTAGCTTATAGCTCTATTACTACTTCATTTTACAGCGCATTGGCGCCCCTTAGCTGTAATGCTTTAAAATTGTATTTCAATAAATAAATGCATTTCAATACCTAATGTTGCTGAAAAATTTGTCAAGTTAGTCAGTTAAGCCTGATCAAATAAATAAACTACTGCTAAATAAACAACTGCTATCTGTGTCGCAAATAGCATGATTTTAATTATGTCTTATTATATAAAATCATTCATTTAAATAGCACTGCTGGTAGCCTATCTAGCAGTAGATATTTTCCAGTCGCTTTCGAAGAAAGAAATCACCGTGAGGAAGGGCACTAATAAATAAGGCCTAGTTTCCCCTTTGGATTGGAAGGTCAAATGGTAGTCGTCGCTTTCGTATAAAAATTACTAGCGTCTACACCAATTCTTGGGATTAATTGTCAAGTGGATCCCAGCTAGGCTCCCATGAGCCGTGGCAAAAAGCCATTTATCAATCATATCATTCGTCATTATTCGTACAAGTATTTATTTTGTCGCGGTTTCTAATACTGTAATCTCATCTCTCATCCGTAAAATCCATTTATAATTTTGAAACATTACAGTCACAGTTTGAGTATTTCGTAACTATCATACTCGTTACCTATTAATAGCCTATTATACGTTCATTATTTTTGATGTACTTATACTGTAATGTTTTAGCTACTTCTTTAAAAATAATTCTTAATCCATCTAAATAAATAAAGTCTCTAAGAATCATATAAAACTTTGTGAACAGATACGTAAGGAAACAAAGGAGGATTTGATTTTCAAGAACCATCTACTGCGTAAACTTCTCTAGGCCTGCAGATATGTAATAAGTTTTAAATTATAAACTGTTATAAATATAAATTTACCTTTTTTAGCTGCTAAAATATAACTAAATAACGTTTTTTTTTGGTCAACATCCAACTTGAAAGTAGGCCAGTCTATTTTAGGCATGTAGCGAATAATTTGTAAGCCGTTCGCGTATTTGCATTAGAATAAACGGTTTTCAAGTAAGTGTAGACGAGCAATGGCACAAGGACACAAGGTCGCACAGCGGTGACAATGGGCACAGTCCAGTGCTGACAGCAACTGGAGCATCGTGACTGTCACAATACTGCTTATTGACAAATAATCTGTCAACAATCACGTGTTTCATGTACGTAGGTACGCCTCATGCCATGGCGGCGGTCACGTGGGGCGGGAACGAATGGGAATGACTTATATGAAAACAAATATTCCCATCTGTGCCCGGCTGGTCAAATGGGAATACACCAACAATCAAGCGGTACATTACATAGTGTTTAATACAAATGGGCACTTTGGCAGTGAGGAAAAAATTAGGAACTAAGACTATTAACTATAGACTATTAACTCTGAAACTACGCGAAATCCAGAAAAGTTTATATCACATTTTAGTCTCTAAATGCGATCAGATATAAAAAATGTTAAAATCTTTTGGTTACCTCATGTTACACCGTGTATAGCACAGATACTCAATACCTATAAAGATCTCTTCTAGATTCTAATATTATCCGGAATATAGTATATGAAGTTAATTATTAAGAACTCCGGATATGGAGTATTAACCCATTAACATTCAGTATTATCCATTTGTAACTAATATAGCCGATTACAGCTGGCCCTGAACACGCGGTCACGCGGCAACCGAAGCTCATGAAAATGCGCCCAAGCATTTTCTCGGCGAGCACGCGCGCGCGCAGTCCTTTACAAGGCTGGGATGGTTGCACAACCCAGCGCCTGCGTCGTACAATAAGGCAGGATAGCGGTTCGAATCATATATACCATATTAATATTAAAGATCGTGTCATTCACAAAGACGCGTGCCTTGACTCGTATTGTCGTGTTATTAAAGGTTAGATTTGACAAATCTGCGCTTCATCGTGGATGACACGAACTACATTACATATCATCTATGATCATTGATCAATGACGTCTGGTAACAACGTGCAAGCGAAAACGTTAACGCCCTACTTCATTACCAGCTAGCTTTATTAGCCGCTTTAGTTTAACTAAGTTAGTAAAGTTACTTTTCTGCCCTCCGGGCGGAAAGCGTCAAGTTTGCTCCTGCTGCGCTAAACGAAGTTGCCGCTTTCCTGAAAAATAGTATGTGCACCACGGGAGGAATGGTAGGACATTCCATCCCGCGTGTTTGCCACAATTTTACACGCAGCACGCAATGTCCTACTTTTCCTCCCTTGGGATACAAATAACTATTTCACATCACCCATTCGAAAAAGATCTGTTTCCTCTCTGCTAGTAGGGATCAAAGTCGCACTTTTCTTATATAGGACACTATTTTTGCCTTAATAATATTTTGAAACATAATCAACCTCATAGGTGATGTGAAAAGCAGTACCTATGTGTCACATGGTAGTGAAATTATTTTCTCCTTGGGCGTTAACTCTTGAATCCCTGACTGCGCTCAGAATTCAATGTAAGCCCTCGCCGTAAAAATACTTATTTACGGCGAGAGCGTACATTGAATCCTGAATCCCATTGAATAATTGCCTAAATAGCAGTGTATTTATGGATGAATTGAATTGAAATACGTGCGCCGCGACTAGCGCGTGTCCTTTCCGTTTAATAAGCATGCAAGACGCATGGAGCTTGCTGAACAGTCTACTTTCAATTGTTGCAATTATCATCATGCCTTGCTCGGCTAATTCACTTTCAATTGCTATTCAATGTCATTGATAAACGTTTTTAATAAACTTCCAAATAAAGAAGGATTACAATTAGACTGTGTTTTGAACAATGAAGGAGTCATTTAATTTACTTGAATTAATTTGTATTAAATTTTATACTTGAATATTTTATTAATTTTAGTAGTTGTCTCCATCCCAAATTAAGTAATACCTAAGAAATAACTTATCAAAATGACCACACTGGATTTTGAAACCGACGAACTTAGGCATATTTATTTGCGCTTTTTACGCAGTGGCTTACGTGAGCGCATAACTCGCGATGCGACGCGGCGCTTCGCGTTCGCGAGTTATTCGCTCACGTAAGCCGACACCTTAGACGTTCCGTAGTCAACTAGGAACCTTTATAGTTTCGCCATGTCCGTCTATCTGTCCGTTTGTCTGTCCGAGGCTTTGCTCCGTTATAGTTAGTGCTAGAAAGCTGCAATTTGGCATGGATATATAAATTAATAAATCCGACAAAGTCGTACAATGAAATCTAAAAATATATTTTTTGTTTAGGGTACCTCCCCTACACTTAAGGTGAGGGTGAAACATATCTTAGCTTCTGTGGGGTATAATTAGAAAGCTCTTTCAAAACTAGTAGTGGTCTTCACTAAAATTTTGAAGCCAATCATCAGTCTACTTAGATCTTGCGGCTATCTGTCCACCGTGTACCTTGACGATTTGTTATTGATATCTAGGTACCCTAATACATGTCTAGAAAATGTATCAGATACTATAAACCTTTTACAATCCCTAGGTTTCATTGTAAACCATGAAAAGAGTAATTTAACGCCTCATACGAGTTGTAAATTTTTGGGATTCATCATAGATTCAAAATATTTAGCGGTTACTTTACCACTGGAAAAAATTGAAAAATTAAATCTGAAATCAACACATTCCGTAATTTGAAACGTTGTAAAATTAGCGATTTTGCTCGTCTTATGGGTTTACTTACTTCGGCATGCCCAGCTGTCGAATATGGTTGTATGGCTTTACACCAAAGAACTAGAGCGTTGTAAATATTTAAATTTAATTGATGATGACAATTATGATAAGTATATGACATATGACAATACCGTTATCAGTTCTGCCGGATCTCGAATGGTGGGCGCGTGCTATTGCATATCCTACTAATAAAATTAAACAAAGCCATTATTCTCTAGAGATCTATAGTGATGCCTCAACTACGGGATGGGGGGCTGCCTGTGGTAACGACCGGGCTAGTGGGTTGTGGAGCGCCGAAGAACGCTCACGATTCACGAGATTTTGGCCGCCTTTTTTGGGCTTAAAGTTTTCGCAGTCTTATCATGACTGTCAAATTCTTTTAAGAATTGACAATACAACGGCTATTTCCTACGTTAACCGCATGGGTGGTGTACAGTTTCCACACCTTACAGATGTAACAAGAAAGTTATGGCAGTGGTGCGAAAAAAAGAACATTACTTTGTTCGCATCTTACATAAGCTCTGCTGATAACATAATCGCAGACGCTGAATCTCGTCGAGTCCATCCAGATATAGAGTGGGAACTATCACAATATGCGTTTCAAAAAATTGTAAAAGAATTCGGATCTCCGGATATAGATATTTTTGCAAGTAGAATTAACAAAAAATGAAATAAATATATTTCATGGCACAGGGATCCCGATGCCTTTAAAATAGATGCATTTACAGTGCCGTGGTCGAGTTTCTATTTCTACGGCTTCCCGCCTTTTGCAGTCATTTTTAAGACACTAAGAAAAATAATAAATGACAAAGCTCACGAAATTATCGTAGTCCCACTTTGGCCCACTCAACCGTGGTACCCATTGTTTCAAAGCCTCTTTAGCTTCTAAACCTTTATTTTTCAAACCGAATAAAGATCTTATTATCTCTCATTCCAGCAACCGAGATATTCACCAAAAGATTACCCTGGTTGCAGGGATCTTATCAGGACGTCGATCTTATCGTTCATCCTACATATGTGACCTGAGGCCGCGCAAATTGCGGACATCTTTCTCTTTTACTCTCACTAAGACGTAATTACTTTGATTTTCGCGGTGATAGCCCTGCCCATTGCCATTTACTACGGACCACTACGGACGTATATTATGTAGTTATTACCTAAGGTGAAATAAATGACCTTGATCATTAACGAACTTGAATAACTAAGAAGTCTGTCTAGAGCTCAAAAATGATCCCACGTGTATTGTGGCTCGAGCGACTCAACCGTAGGTACTGTGCACAACTTGACAACGTCGTGGCTCCTCTACACGATGGCCCAGCGCTGGACCCGACATGGGCCATATGCCAGGTGTAGATAGGTACGTACGCACCACGGACGAAAAATCGACACCGTAGCTATCCTTTCGCCATCCCGCCGCGCCATAAGCTCCGATACCACTACCATCACTATTTGAGGGCTCCTCTACATGATGGCCCAGCGTAGGCCAGTCTAAGGGACGCATCTATGCGGTGCAATGAGATAGCAATATCACTTGCTTCCTCTCACGCATAAATGCGTCGCTTGGACTGGCCTACGGTGGGCCATCGTGTAGAGGAACCATGACACTACTACACGCTGGCCCATCTTGGTAGGCCAGTATGATGGCCTATCGTGTAAAAGAACCATCAAATACCTATTGAAATGACGCGCAAGATGTTTGATTTGGCATAGGTACCTATAGAATTTTATTTTAGCCAATTTTTAGGGTTCCGTAGCCAAATTGCAAAAAACGGAAACCTTATAGATTCGTCATGTCCGTCTGTCTGTCCGTTTATGTCACAGCCACTTTTTTCCGAAACTATAAGAACTATACTGTTCAAACTTGGTAAGTAGATGTATTCTACGAACCGCATTAGGATTTTCACACAAAAATAGAAAAAAAAGCAATAAATTTTGGGGGTTCCCCGTGTTACTTAGAACTGAAACTCAAAAATTTTTTTTAATCAAACCCATAGGTACCTGTGGGGTATCTATGGATAGGTCTTCAAAAATGATATTGAGGTTTCTAATATCATTTTTTTGTAAACTGAACAATTTGCGCGAGAGACACTTCCAAAGTGGTAAAATGTGTGTCCCCCCCCCCCTGTAACTTCTAAAATAACAGAATTATAAAACTAAAAAATATATATGATATACATTACCATTCAAACTTCCACCGAAAATTGGTTTGAACGAGATCTAGTAAGTAGTTTTTTATTATCTTAGGTGCTTGCTGAGGTAGTCTGTGTGGTGTGATAAAAATTAAATGTTACCTGTCGATGATGTGCGACAGTACCGAGGGCACGTAGCATGCGAGCCGCTCGGCGAGCGCCGCGATCGTCTCCAGCCCGTTTGGGGGCGAGTCCCCTCACAATACAATACTTATTCGGGAGATATGTCCGTAAAGTAAATGGTACGTCCGTAAAGGGCACGTAGCAGGAGAAATCCGATCCGAGCCGCTCGGCGAGCGCCGCGATCGTCTCCAGCCCGTTTTGGGGGCTTGTTCCCTCACAATAATACATTTCGATTCGGGAATTGTGTCCGTAAAGCAAACGTTACCTGTCGATGATGTGCGGCAGTACCGAGGGCACGTAGCAGGAGAAATCCGATCCGAGCCGCTCGGCGAGCGCCGCGATCGTCTCCAGCCCGTTTTGGGGGCTTGTTCCC
Organism: Cydia pomonella; assembly: GCF_033807575.1. Classification (NCBI taxonomy): domain Eukaryota; kingdom Metazoa; phylum Arthropoda; class Insecta; order Lepidoptera; family Tortricidae; genus Cydia; species Cydia pomonella. Next base: position 264,024 of record NW_026907892.1, read on the forward strand.
TCACAATAATAAATTTAGTTTCGGGAGTTGCGTCCGTCAAGTAAATGTTACCTGTCGATGATGTGCGCTCTCGTGTACTTTAAGACTTTCAACACTATTCCTAATGTTGATAAGAGCAATAATATGTTTCACTATGGGGATGATGTAATCGCAATTCCTGAAGGTTCATACGAGCTCTCCAGTATAATACACCTCTTGAACGAGGAAATGACAAAGAGGGCAGAACCTACTATGCACAAAAAAACACTTGACGTGTAAATGTGCCTGTTTATGGTTCCGATTCAGACCACAAGATGGCAGACCCTCCAACGCGCACGGTCCCTATACTGACCCTGAATATCAAAATATTTCTACGCCGATGCATGCCGGCAGATATTATGCTGACCTAACCTTCTACTGACCGCCATTGCGCCAAAAAACCTACATCCCATTTAACAGTAATAAAGTCACTCTGTAATGACATTTCGATCCCGTTAAAATAAAACTCGTAAAACAAAGTGAATGCGACACTTCAATTAATTGAAAAAGAGATTAATTACACGTTTTTGTGTTAATGTATTCGCGGATGACCGTGTCAGGGACCAGTTCGAGTTGAGAGAGTATTCTGGGTTATTTATTAAGTTGAAGTTTTAAGCTTTTAAGATCAAGACTATTTTTGCAAGGTGCAGTGCATTTTGTGGCTTCGTTTTTTTCATCACACTTGCTCGAAAAAATCTTATTTCAGGTTTACTGAAGGACAAAGGCCTGTGGGTTCCCGGGGGAGTTATGGAACTTAGGGAGTTACATTTTTTTTCTTAATTACTTAAGTATGTCACTTATTCATACAAACCAAGTAGCATACATGAATTTTACTTTTAAAATACTGAAGTTTATAATTTAATATTTAAAAAAAAAATATTGTGCTTAAAATTATTTAATTTGATTAATTTAATAGCCGTTTATTTATTTTTTACATAATTTTCAATCGTGGCTGAATGCCGAATAGGTCTGTGCCTTCGATGCCTTACCTGTCAATCTATTTCAAAATGGCGGACGAATAAAATAAATAAATAAATATTATAGGACATTATTACACAAATTGACTAAGTCCCGCAGTAAGCTCAATAAGGCTTGTGTTGAGGGTACTTAGACAACGATATATATAATATATAAATATTTATAAATACTTAAATACATAGAAAACACCCATGACTCAGGAACAAATATCCATGCTCATCACACGAATAAATGCCCTTACCAGGATGGAATGTTTGATACGTCACCGTATTTTAGAATGATTTCGCTTAAAATTTAGTTTTTTCTTCGCAACTCCGGAGGTAAGAATATTGCAAACTCGGATTTCTGAGTTTTCCGAGTTTGGTCTTCCAGATATTATAAATACAAAGGGAAAGAAAATAAATAAGATGAATTACGTTCAACTAAAATCAGAATACGTCGTCATAAAGAGAAATTGGCTTAACATACATAATGAGAACGAATAAATAAACATAATTTGCATACCCGCCGGCGTTTGCCTTCGGAGGCCAGGGTCGACGCATCTCACAATGGTTTTATGACGTTGGGAGGTCACATCTTAATGGTCAAGTGGTCAGTTATCTAAGACTCAAGGCAATGTTTTAATTGGGTTATAAACCTTTTAGGGTTCCGTAGTCAACTAGGAACTTTTATAGTTTTGCCATGTCCGTTTGTCCGTCCGTACGCGGCTTTGTTGTTGCTCCTTGATCTTGCTAGAAAACTGCAATTTGACATGCATGGATAAATCATGCATGTCAATAGAACGGTAAAATAAAAACGATAAAAATCCATTTTTTTGGGTACGTCCCATACAAAATGTTTTTTTTCTTAAAGTTTCGCTTTAACCCAATGGTATGGGCTATTGTTGGATAGGTCTTTTAAGAATAAGGGTCTCCAACAATCGTTTTTTGACAAAGTAAATATTTTCGGAAATAAGCGCTCCGAAAGCAAAATTACGTGTCCCTCTAACTTTTGAACCATGGGTCCAAGAAACATAAAAAAATCTTAAAACGAAAGTTGTTATTGTATGCATGAATGATGTATTTTTTTTATATATTGATATGTATCTGAAGCTACATAAACTAATTACAGGCGCAGATGAGAGTTTTTAGTAAATCGTGTACCCATTTAGCGTAGCTTTGTAATGAAAATTAAGCATGAAATCTTTATGGGAATCAACTTTTTGTATATTTTTACATTGGGATATCGCTTAATAGTTTATGACATGAACACCAAAAGCACATTTTTATTGAAACTTAACGTTCGATTATTGAAAATGTTAGTAATATTGAAAATAGTAAAATTATAGTGCAACGGAGGTTACAAAAAAAATAACAATAACTTCTAAAATAAATACCGTTTCATTTCATTTCAGAACGGAATCCTGAAAGAGATTTGTTTATCTAATTCATCAAATCATTGAGTCCGTAATGCGCATCTGCTTTGCCTCGGGAACTTTTCTAATTAATCTGCATTAGCATTGCGGCTGTCCGTCTGTCTGTCTGTCTCTACGCTAAATCAGTTAATAAAAGTGGAAAACTGCTATAACAGAACTAATCGATTCGCAAACCACTAACATGCGATATATCATGAGAAAAAAAAGGTTTCAAGTTTCAGTAAGTTTTCTTTCACAGAGAATTGAAGACGAACAGAGTAGTGCAAATGGTTGTAGCTGTAGATTTTCGAACGATAAGGTTTCAATTTCAATTCCAGTCCACTCAAGCTGTAACTCTTATCAGTACCTACAATATTTTGCACCATTTTCTGCGTCTAATTTGTAGTTTTTTTTTTAAACTGACAAAGAGTTAAAATGCTATCGTCTACCTTTAGTAGGTACTTCTTTCTTTTTCTGGCATGATACGTCGAATAGGGTAATGCGTATTAGGGCAAATATACTACTTGTTCGTGCCTTAGCCTATTTAAATAATCATTTTTACAATGAGTCGGGTTCCATATTCGATGCACATGTTTGTGCTATTCATGTTCACTATTATTTGTGTTTTTTCTATTAATTATAGATCTACAAAGTTTTTTTCCGAAATCTGCAACAACCAACTGCTGCCAACCGGATGATTAAAGAGGTCGGCCACTGCAATTTTTTTTTTATTATATAGCCATGTTTTTGTTTAATAAAACAATTTAAACTGACTATTTTATTGCGTCTATTATTTCATTTTACACCCCGACGTTTGCAACACTCGTTGTCACAGGGTGGGTACACGGAATGGTTGTGATTAAACATCAAACATTTATTCAGCAAATAGGCCACAGGGGCACTTTTACATGTCCATTTTTACAAACAATAGAATTACAAAAAACTGATATTTTATAATTGCATTAAAACTACTTTGATGAAGATAAATGTATAAGGTCTACTAGTCTACTACTCTTTTTTTTCCGCATGTTTTTATCGAAATGTTCAGATGCTCATCAGTGATCGGAACTATGGGAGTAAAACTTTAACAATACTTATCAAGCGGACGTAAAAAGAATGCTTATAGCCTTAAACATATTCGAATATCTATGAATGTAAATATTTTTATGGCTGTAAGTACTATACTATTCCTATCCCTATGGACACGAATATTTTAGGGCTGTATGCACTATTTTATGTCCGCTTAACAAGTTTTGTTAAAGTTTTACTCCCATAGTTCCGATCACTGATGCTCATACATTGTGAAATGTTTATTTTATGCTTGCGAACTTTAGATGAGCTCATTTAATGCAGAGGTAGTGATGAAAAAGTATAAAACAGATATAAGTACTTTTATTGAGCCGAAGATATTTGAGTGTTTCAATTGACAGCCATTGGTGTCATTGAACCATTCTGCCCCATTCTCTTTATTATATTATTGTCAAAAGACTATGGATTATAGACCGTCCAAATACATTTCATTTAGGAACCAGATAACTAACCTTGAAATAGTTTGGACGTACATCTTTCTACTCATACACATCAATGGTTACAGGCGGTAAAAAGCAAATTGTTTCAATTGCCCCCGGTCTACCCTACATAACTTGTTGTACTAAGAAAATAACTTCTGAACCTTATTTTATCTCATATAAATCATCAGTTTCGTACCTTACCATCTTTTGGCTAGTTACCATCCATTCCGGAGTCATGGGTGTTTTCTATGTATTTAAGTATTTATAAATATTTATATTATATATATCGTTGGCTAAGTACCCTCAACACAAGCCTTATTGAGCTTACTTACTTAGGCAATTTGTGTAATAATGTCCTATAATATTTATTTATTTTAGTTTATGTATTTTTTACGTTGATTTTTTAGTAAACAATTGTGATTTTTCTTATCAAAAGGTCCTTGTATAATTTTTCGTGTATAGTTTCCAATAGCCTTAAAAATTATAATTATAAAAAAAATCAAATTAAAATTCATAACAAACATTAACATGCCCAAATTATCAGACAAGCTCAAAATAAATTCATTAAACGGACAAGCAAAATTTTATTTAGCTTCGTTATCGTTCGTTTTCATGAAAAGAACGGTAACGAACGACGGATCTAAGAGCAACCAAACTTAGCTGACCATTGGTGGACCTTATCTCGTGGCAATAAGGTTGAAGTGTGATCAGTCATGTTTGTCACCGATGACGATAGCAGTAAAGCATGAGCGGACTCACCAGTTTCTCCTTCGCCATACTCGGCCATGGAGTCGGTGTCGCTCTCCGGGCCCGGCTTGTTGCCGCTGCTCATGGAGTGCCGCGACTTGTTGTCCAGTCTGCGAACATGCGCCGAGGTCAATAAAACTAATAACAACTAGTGAGGAACTCGACTAATAAGGGCTAAATATTTTCTAAGAGGCTTTCGATTGTCTACAGCGAAAAGATCCTCAATTTTTTTGGTCATATAGTTTTGATTAGCATTCTTCTTCTTTTCATCCTGTTACCCCCTACTGGGGTTGTAGGGCTCGAACCATTTTCTTCAAATGTCTCCGGTCTTGGGCAGCTTGGGTAACCTCCTCCCACCCCATCCCTAATACACCCAATTCAGGTGGGTGTCAGGCTTCCTAAGGATATGCCCAATCCCATGCCATTTGCGCGTTTGGATCTCTTTGTGTACGGGTGCTTGTCTGGTTCATTCATCGAACGACAAATGGCGGCCTGTACTGACGGCTTCTCGGTTGCCGTGGCATATTGCCCGCTTTGCTATCCTAATAAACTGACTAAAGAGTCTCACTCCATCGGTAGTCTGGCGCCGTCATGCAGAGAGCAGCTCACAATGCCACGGTAAACATGAGGGATACGCTCGCCACCATGGGTGGCTGGATACGGTGTCAGTGGTACTCACGGATGCGTGTACTCGTGGAAGCCGGTGTCGGGATGGTCGCGGCGGCCGGCGGCGAGCTCGCGGTCGTGCACGTCGTACTTGTAGTAGTAGTAAGTAGTAGTGTCAGTGGTACTCACGGATGCGTGTACTCGTGGAAGCCGGTGTCGGGATGGTCGCGGCGGCCGGCGGCGAGCTCGCGGTCGTGCACGTCGTACTTGTAGTAGTAGTAAGTAGTAGTGTCAGTGGTACTCACGGATGCGTGTACTCGTGGAAGCCGGTGTCGGGATGGTCGCGGCGGCCGGCGGCGAGCTCGCGGTCGTGCACGTCGTACTTGTAGTAGTAGTAAGTAGTAGTGTCAGTGGTACTCACGGATGCGTGTACTCGTGGAAGCCGGTGTCGGGATGGTCGCGGCGGCCGGCGGCGAGCTTGACGCTTGGCAAAACAAACCTGGATCATATAATTCTTAAAACAAATAAAAGTGCCATAACGTTAGTTCTGGAAACAGCAGTGACTGATCATAAGTCTGTAGTACTCACGAGACATAAATTAAAATTACATACGAACAACAAATATAAAACGACGGTAAATTACCATGACCTTGATTCTGCAATCAAAAATGTTGATTATTCATATGTTTATAATGAACCAGATGCAAACCTAGCACTTAATTACCTTGTAAACTCCTTAAAGAGAGAAATAGAAGCTAATACAAAAATTTGCTTGGTACCTCACCGAATGCGTATTCTTAAGCCTTGGATAACCCCTGGTTTATTGAGATGCATGAGAAATAGAGATGGAATGAGCAAAGCGGCTAATTCAACACCACATAATGAAGTGCTTAACAAGACATTTAAACGGTATCGTAACTTTTGCAATAATTTACTAAAAAAACTAAAAAAACAATATGAGAGTGACCAATTAAAAAAGCCGGTAACAATCCTAAAAAACTTTGGAGTACTATAAAGGAAATAACTCGCACGACAAAACATAATTCCACCGCTGAAGAGCTCCTTGCAATAGATAAGTCACCGGCTAGCTCCTTGTCGTGCATTAATGTCTTTTCTGTCAATGTTGGAAAACATATAGCCCAAAGCATCCCGACAACTGACAGCGCAAGTAAATACAATAAAGACACACCCTCCGGGAGTATCTCTAATTCTTTAGTCTTTCTTGAAACTGATGAACTGGAAGTAGAACAAATTCTAAACTCGCTCCGCTCAAATTGTGCAACAGGACATGATGGTATTTCGACAGATTTCCTAAAACGATATAAAACCTATAAAACGATATAAAAGCTCATGTCTTTAACCTATGTATAAGAACCGGTGTCTTTCCGGAAATAAGGTCAACTCGGCGAAGACCGTCTGCCGGCGAAGGCCGTCTAGCAAGAATTACAGCAAATTCTGTACAGCTACGAGGATGGCAACACAATTTACGTAATGATAAAACAGTTCTAGTTCTTATAAATTTACACAGATGGCGCTACCTCTAGCATGAAGAGAAAAACCGGCCTTTCAAGTTTAGTCAGGTTGGCAACTCGTATTGGGAGTACAACACGCTGTCGTTAAATTTTTTTTTAAGTGATTAAGCTGAAGTGTTTTTAAGATCGATACAGGTAAGTCTATTCTTTATTAATGTATTTATATGAATATTATATTACAATAACCTTAAACTGGTTATTTCACGAAGATATTTCTGGTGGAAAAAAACTATCCTCAAAATGTAGTAGTGTCGAAGTCCGTCAAAAGTTTGGAGGCTAATATCGTCATATGCCGGTCTTCACCGTTTTCAGAAGTTGCCAACCTTTTCTGTATATGATTTTTTTTATTTATTATTGACCGTAGCGTTAGCGAAGATCTACGTTTTGACTCGGGCATTTTGCATCCTCTACAGGTCGCAACTCTCAACCGAGCCACGCATGTGTTACAAATAAAAAAAATCAATAAAAAAAAATACCATTGTGCGTTATGAAAATGTATTATAATAATATTAAGAAACATAATAAAAGCAATATATTAACAATCCACTGCGAAAAAACTCTTGTTTTAAGCTCATTTAGAGTATTTTGAAATGTCACTTTAAACACTCGCGGTGGTACGCCATTTTCTTTGGCGCATAGATTAAATTTCGCAGACGTAACACGTAAGTCCTAATGATTATCTACCTTATTGTTTGCAGAATATATACATAATAATGATGGAACTCTCTCCCTGTTGAGTTAAGACGTTCTCAATCTATTACCTCCTTCAAATCAGACCTTAAGGAATACTATCTTTCCCTTCCATAGTTTATTATTATTATTTTTTCCTTTATTCCATTTTTTTCCACGTTAGGTTTTTTACAATATGTATATAAAAGTAAAGTATAAAAACACTTACAAAACATATAAACACATTATAAAAAACCTAACCTAGGGTGCCGCCGGCAGCGGGGCGGGGCCCAAGCTGCCGGTGGTCAGGGCTGCAGAGAGAGGAATTTAGTTAGAAAAATTATGCCCCCTAAATTCGCCACTGGTGCCCAACTTTGCCCAAGTAAACCATCAATATTATAATTTTACCAAGAAATAGATATCAATTCAATTCACAATAAAACACGCTGCGTAATTTAAAGGTAAAGAAAAACTAAAATAATTT